>NW_023046112.1:26432-74563 GCF_011762505.2 Arvicanthis niloticus
GTTCCCTCCTCTCTCTGAATGCCCTTCTGTTCTCTCTTCTCTATGTAGGCCCTTCTGTCCTCTCCTCTCTCTGGATGTACTTCAGTCTTCTCCTTTCTCTGGATGCTCTTCTGTTCTCTCCTCTCGCTGGATGGCCTTCTGTCCTCTAATCTCTCTGGATGCCCTTCTGTCCTCTTTTCTCTCTGGATGTCCTTCTGTCTTCTCTTCTCTCTGGATGCCCTTCTGTTCTCTCCTCTCTCTGGATTCCCTTCTGTCCTCTCCACTCACAATATCCCCTTCTGTCTTCTCCTCTCTCTGGAAGACCTTCTGTTGGCTCCTCTCTCTACATGGCCTTCTGTTCTTTCCTCTCTCTGGAAGCCCTTCTGTTCCCTCCTCTCTCTGGATGACCTTCTGTATTTTTGTCACAATGGATGACCTTCTTTTGTCTCCTCTCTCTGGCTGACCTTCTTTGCTCTTCTCAATCCAGATGCCCTTCTGTCTTCTCCTCTCCCTGGATGCCTTTCTGGCCTCTCCTCTCTCTGGATGCCCTTCTGTCTCATCATCTCTCAGGATGCCCTTCTGTTGTATCCTCTCTTTAGATTCTATTCTGTCCTCTCATCCCTCTTGATGCCCTTCTGTTCCCTTCACTCTCTGCATGATCTTCTGTTCCCTCATCTCTGTGGATGTTGTTCTGTGCTCTACTCTCTCTGGACAATCTTCTGTTCTCTCATATCTATGGATGCCCTTGTGTCTTCTCCTCTTTCTGGATGCCCTTCTGTTCTATCCTCTCTCTGGATGCCCTTCTTTTCTCTATTGTCTCTGCATGCCCTTCTGTCTCTACTCTCTCTGGATGCCCTTCTGTTCTCTCCTCTATCAGGATGCCCTTCTGTCCTCTCCTCCGTCTGTATGCCCTTCTGTCTTGTTCTCTCTCTGGATGCCTTCTTTTCTCTTCTCTCTGGATGCCCTTCGGTAATCTCTCTCTCTGGATGATCTGTCTTCTCCTCTCTCTGGATGAACTTATGTTCTCTCCTCTCTCTGGATGCCCTTTTGTCTTCTCCCCTCTCTGGATGCCCTTCTTTCCTCTCCTCTCTGTGGATGCCCTTCTGTTCTCTCCTCTCTCTGGATGCCCTTCTGTCCTCTTCTCTTCCTGGATTCCCTTTTGTACTCTAATATCTCTCTTTGCCTTTCTGTTCTCTTCTCTCTATGGAGGCTCTTCTGTACTCTCATACATCTAGATGCCTTCTGTTCTCTCCTAATCTCTGGATGATCTGTCTTCTCCTCACTCTCGATGCACTTATGTTCTCTCCTCTCTCAGCATGCTTTTCTGTCTTCTCCCCTCTCTGGATCCCTTCTGTCCTCTCCTCTCTCTGGATGCCCTTCTGTTCTCTCCTCTCTTGGATGCCCTTCTGTCCTCTTCCCTCTCTGGATTCCCTCTGTCCTCTAATATCTCTCTTTGCCTTTCTGTTCTCTTCTCTCTATGGAGGCTCTCCTGTACTCTCATTGCTCTGGTGCCCTTCTGTTCTCTCCTCTCTCTAGATGACCTTGTGTCTTCTCCTCTCTTGATGCCCTTGTGTCTTCTCCGCTCTCTGGATGCCCTTCTGTCTTTTTGTCTCTATGGATGTCCTTCTTTTGTCTCCTCTCTCTGGGTGACCTTCTCTCCTCTATCAAGATGCCCTTCTCAGTTCTCCTCTCTCTGGATGCCCTTCTGTTTTTTCCTCTCTCTGGATGACCTTCTGTCTTCTCCTCTCTCTGGATGCCCTTCTGTCTCATTATCTCTCTGGATGCCCTTCTGTTGTCTCCTCTCTCTAGATTCTATTCTGTCCTCTCATCCCTCTGGATTCCCTTTTGTTCCCTTCTCTCTCTGGATGATATTCTGTTCCCTCATCTCTGTGGATGCCGTTCTGTTCTCTCCTCTCTCTGGAAGATCTTCTGTTTGCTTCATTTCTCTGAATATCCTTGTGTCCTCTCCTCTCTCTGGACACCCTTCTGTTCTCTCCTGTCTCTGGATGCCCTGCTTTTCTCTCTTGTCTCTGGATGCCCTTCTGTCTCTTCTCTCTCTGAATGCCCTTCTGTTTTCTCCTCTCTCTAGATGATCTGTCTTCTCCTCTCTCTCGATGCACTAATGTTCTCTCCTCTCTATAGATGCCCTTCTGTTCTCTCCTCTCTTGGATGCCCTTCTGTCCTCTTCTCTCTCTGAATTCCCTTCTGTCCTCTAATATCTCTCTTTGCCTTTCTGTTCTCTTCTCTCTATGGAGGCTCTCCTGTACTCTCATTGCTCTGGTGCCCTTCTGTTCTCTCCTCTTTTAGATGACCTTGTGTCTTCTCCTCTCTCGATGCCCTTGTGTCTTCTCTGCTCTCTGGGTGCCCTTCTGTCTTTTTGTCTCTATGGATGACCTTCTTTTGTCTCCTCTCTCTGGATGACCTTCTTTTCTCTCCTCTATCCAGATGCCCTTCTGATTCTCCTCTCTCTGGATGCCCTTCTGTCCTTTCATCTCTCTGGATGCCCTTCTGTCCTCTCCTCTCTCTGGATGCCCTTCTGTCTCATCATCTCTCTGGATGCCCTTCTGTTGTCTCCTCTCTCTAGATTCTATTCTGTCCTCTCATCCCTCTGGATGTCCTTCTGTTCCCTTCTCTCTCTGGATGATCTTCTGTTCCCTCATCTCTGTGGATGCCAGTTCTGTTCCCTCCTCTCTCTGGAAGATATTCTGTTTTCTCATTTCTCTGAATACCCTTGTGTCCTCTCCTCTCTCTGGATGCCCTTCTTTCCTCTCTTGTCTCTGGATGCTCTTCTGTCTCTTCTCTCTCTGGATAGCCTTCTCTTCTCTCCTCTATCCAGATGCCCTTCTGTCTTCTCTTCTCTCTTGATGCCCTTCTCTTCATTCCTCTCCCTGGATGCCCTTCTGTCCTCTCCTCTCTCTGGATGCCATTCTGTTTTCACCTCTCTATGGATGCCCTTCTCTCTTCTCCTCTCTCTATATGCTGTTTTGTTCTCTCATCCCTCAGGATGCCCTTCTGTACCCTTCACTTTCTGGATGATCTTCTGTTCGCTCATCTCTGTGGATACGCTTCTGTTCTCTCCTCTCTCTTAATGGCCTTCTGTCTTTTCATCCCTATGGATGACCTTCTTTTGTCTCCTCTCTCTGGATGCCCTTCTGTCCTCTCCTCTCGTGGATGCCATTCTGTCCTCTTCTCTTTCTGGATTCCCTTCTGTCCTCTCAACTCTCTGGTTGCCTTACTGTACTCTTCTCTCTAAGGAGGCTCTCCTGTACTCTCATCTCTCTGGATGCCCTTCTGTTATCTCTTCTCTCTGGATGCCCTTCTGTCTTGTCCTCTCTCTGGATGCCCTTCTTTTCTCTTCTCTCTGGATGCCCTTCTGTAATCTCCTCTCTCTGGATGCATTCTCTCTTCTCCTCTCTCTGGATGCACTTCTGTTCACTCCTATCTCTGGATGCCCTTCTGTCTTCTCCTCTCTCTGGATGACCTTCTGTCCTCTCCTCTATCTGGATGCCCTTCTGTCCTCTTCTCTCTTGCATGCTATTCTGTCCTCTCCTCTCTTGCATGCCATTCTGTACCCTTCTCTCTCTGGATTCCCTTCTGTCCTCTAATCTCTCTGGTTGCCATTCTGTTCTCTACTCTCTATGGAGGCTCTCCTGTACTCTCATCTCTCTGGATTCCCTTCTGTTCTATCCTCCCTCCAGATGCACTTCTGTCTTCTCTTCTCTCTCGATGCCCTTCTGTTTTCTCCACTCTCTGGATGCTCTTCTGTTCTCTCCTCTCTATGGAGGCCCTTCTGTCCTCACCTATCTCTGGATGCCCTTCGGTCCTCTCCTCTCTCTGGATGCACTTCTGTACTCTTCACACACTGGATGCCCTTCTGTCCTCTCCTCTCTCTTTATTTTTTTCTGTCCTCTCATATATCTGGTTGCCCTTCAGTTGTCTTTGCTCTCTAGATTATCTTCTGTCCTCTCATCTCTCTGTATGCCCTTTTGTTCTCTTCTCTCTCTGGATGATCTTCTGTTCTCACATCTCTCTGGATGCCCTTGTGTCCTCTCTTTCTGTATGCCCTTCTGTTCTCTTCTCTCTCTGGATGATCTTCTGTTATCTCATCTCTCTGGATGCCCTTGTGTCCTCTCCTCTCTCTGGATGACCTTGTGTCCTCTCCTCTCTCTGGATGCCCTTCTGTCCTCTCTTCTCTCTATATGCTCTTCTGTTCCCTCCTCTCTCCGGATGCCCTTCTGTACTTTCCTCTCTATGTAAGCCCTTCTGTCCTCTCCTCTCTCTGGATACCCTTCGGTCTTTTCCTTTCTCTAGATGCCCTTCTGTTCTCTCCTCTTGCTGGATGGCCTTCTGTCCTCTAATCTCTCTGGATGCCCTTCTGTCCTCTTCTCTCTCTGGATTCCTTTCTTTACTCTTTTATCTGGATTCCCTTCTGTCTTCTCTTCTCTCTGGATGCCCTTCTGTACTCTCCTTTTCCTGATTCCCTTCTGTCCTCTCCTCTTTCTGTATCCCCTTCTGTCTTCTCCTCTCTCTAGATGACCTTCTGTTGGCTCCTCTCTCTTCATGCCTTTCTGTTCTCTCCTCTCTCTGGAAGCCCTTCTGTTCCCTCCTCTCTCTGGATGCCCTTCTGTCTTTTTGTCTCTATGGATGACCTTCTTTTGTCTCCTCTCTCTGGTTGACCTTCTTTCTCTCCTGTATCCAGATGCCCTTCTGTCTTCTCCTCTTTCTGGATGCCCATCTGTCCTCTCATCTCACTGGATGCCCTTCTGTCTCATCATCTCACAAGATGCCCTTCTGTTGTATCCTCTCTCTAGATTATTTTCTGTCCTCTCATCCCTCTGGATGCCCTTCTGTTCACTTCACTCTCGGGATGATATTCTGTTCCCTCATCTCTGTGGATGTTGTTCTGTCCTCTACTCTCTCGGGAAGATCTTCTGTTCTCTCATATCTCTGGATGCCCTTTTGTCCTCTCCTCTCTCTGGATGCCCTTCTGTTCTCTTCTCTCTCTGGATGCCCTTCTTTACTCTCTTGTCTCTGGATACCCTTCTGTCTCTACTCTCTCTGGATGCCCTTCTGTTCTCTCCACTCTCCAGATGCCCTTCTGTCCTCTCCTCCATCTGTATGCCCTTCGGTCTTCTTCTCTCTCGGGATGCCCTTCTTTTCTCTTCTCTATGGATGCCCTTCTGTAATCTCCTCTCTCTGGATCATCTGTCTTCTCCTCTCTCTGGATGCACTTATGTTCTCTCCTCTCTCTGGATGCCCTTCTGTCTTCTCCCCTCTCTGGATGCCCTTCTGTCCTCTCCGCTCTCTGGATACCCTTCTGTTGTCTCCTCTCTTCGATGCCCTTCTGTCCTCTTCTCTCTCTGCATTCCATTCTGTCCTCTAATATCTCTACTTGCCTTTCTGTTCTCTTATCCCTATGGAGGCTCTTCTGTACTCTCATATCTCTGGATGCACTTCTGTTCTCTCCTCTCTCTTGATGATCTGTCTTCTCCTCTCTCTCGATGCACTTATGTTCTCTCCTCTCTCTGGATACTTTTCTGACTTCTCCCCTCTCTGGATGCCCTTCTGTCCTCCCCTCTCTCTGGATGGCCTTCTGTTCTCTCCTCTCTTGGATTCCCTTCTGTCCTCTTCACTCTCTGGATTCCATTCTGTCCTCTAATATCTCTCTTTGCCTTTCTTTTACTCTTCTCTCTATGGAGGCTCTCCTGTACTCTCATTGCTCTTGTGCCCTTCTGTTCTCTCCTCTCTCTAGATGACCTTCTGTCTTCTGCTCTCTCGATGCCCTTCTGTCCTCTGCGCTCTCTGGATGCCCTTCTATCTTTTTGTCTCTATGGATGACCTTCTTTTTATTCTACTCTGGATGACCTTCTTTTCTCTCCTCTATCCAGATGCCCTTCTGTCTTCTTCTCTCTCTAGATGCCCTTCTGTTTTTTCCTCTCTCTGGATACCCTTCTGTCCTCTCCTCTCTCTGGATGCCCTTCTTTCCTCTCTTGTCTCTGGATGCCCTTCTATCTCTCCTCTCTCTGGATGCCCTTCTTTCCTCTCTTGTCTCTGGATGCCCTTCTATCTCTACTCTCTCTGGATGCTCTTCTGTTCTCTCCTCTCTCTCTAAATGCCCTTCTGTCTTCTCCTCTCTCTGGATTGTCTTCTCTTCTTTCCTCTCTATGTAGGCCCTTCTGTCCTCTCCTCTCTCTGGATGACCTTCTGTCTTTTCCTCTCTCTGGATGCCCTTCTGTCTCATCATCTCTCTGGATGTCTTTCTGTTGTCTCCTCTCTCTAGATTCTATTCTGTTCTCTCATCCCTCTGGATGCCCTTTTGTTCCCTTCTCTCCCTAAATGATATTCTGTTCGCTCATCACTGTGGATGCCGGTCTGTTCTCTCCTCTCTCTGGAAGATCTTCTGTTTACTCATTTCTCTGAATACCCTTGTGTCCTCTCCTCTCTCTGGACTCCCTTCTGTTCTCTCCTGTCTCTGAATGCCCTTCTTTCCTCTCTTGTCTCTGGATGCCCTTCTGTCCCTTCTATCTCTGGATGTCCTTCTCTTCTCTTCTCTTCTCTTCTCTTCTCTTCTCTTCTCTTCTCTTCTCTTCTCTTCTCTTCTCCTCTCCTCTCCTCTCCTCTCCTCTCCTCTCCTCTCCTCTCCTCTCCTCTCCTCTCCTCTCCTCTCCTCTCCTCTCCTCTTCTCTTCTCTTCTCTTTCTGGATGCCCTTCTGACCTCTCCTCTCACTAGATGCCCTTCTGTCTTCTGCTCTCTGTGGATGTCCTTCTGTTCTCACCTCTGACTGCATGACCTTCTTTCTGATCCTCTCTCTGGATGCTCTTTTGTTCTCTCCTCTGTCTGGATGCCCTTCTGTCCTCTCCTCTCACTCAATGCCCTTCTGTCTTCTCCTTTCTATGGATGCCCTTCTGTTCTCTCCTCTGTCTGGATGACCTTCTTTCTGCCCCTCTCTCTTGATGTGCTTTTCTTCTCTTCTGTCTCTGGATGACTTTCTGTCCTCTCCAGTCTCAGGATGCCCTTCTGCCCGCCCTTTCTCCGGATGCTTTTCTGTTCTCTCCTCTCTCAAGAAATCCTGTCCTCTCCTCTCTCTGTATGCCCTTCTCTTTTTTTTCTCTCTGGATGACCTCCTGTTGTCTCTTCACTCTGGATGACCTTTTGTTCTCTCCTCTATCCCGATGCCCTTCTGTCTTCTCTTCTCTCTTGATACCCTTCTCTTTATTCCTCTCTCTGGATGCCCTTCTGTCCTCTCCTCTTTATGGATGCCCTTCTTTTCTCTTTTCTCTGGATGCACCTCTGTAATCTCCCCTTTCTGGATGCATTCTGTCTTCTCCTTCCTCTGGATGCACTTCTGTTCGCTCCTATCTCTGGATGCCCTTCTGTCCTACCCTCTCTTTGGATGCCCTTCTGTCCTCTTCTCTCTCTGGATTCCCTTCTGTCCTCTAATATCTCTCTTTGCCTTTCTGTTCTCTTCTCTCTATGGAGGCTCTCCTGTACTCTCATCGCTCTAGTGCCCTTCTGTTCTCTCCTCTTTCTAGATGACCTTGTGTCTTCTCCTCTCTTGATGCCCTTGTGTCTCCTCCGCTCTCTGGATGCCCTTCTGTCTTTGTGTCTCTATGAATGACCTTCTTTTGTCTCCTCTTTCTGGAAGACCTTCTTTTCTCTCCTCTATCCAGATGCCCTTCTGTCTTATCATCTCTCTGGATGCCCTTCTGTTCTTTCCTGTCTCTGGATGCCCTTCTGTCCTATCTCTGGATGCCCTTCTGTCTCATCATCTCTCTGGATGCCCTTCTCTTGTCTCCTCTCTCTAGATTCTATTCTGTCCTCTCATCCCTCTGGATGCCTTTCTGTTCCCTTCTCTCTCTAATGATCTTCTGTTCCCTCATCTCTGTGGATGCCGTTCTGTTCTCTACTCTCTATGGAAGATCTTCTGTTCTCTCATTTCTCTGGATACCCTAGTGTCCTCTCGTCTCTCTGGATGCCCTTTTGTTCTCTCCTGTCTCTGTATGCCCTTCTTTCTTCTCTTGTCTCTGGATGCCCTTCTGTCCTCTCCTCTCACTCGATGCCCTTCTGTCTTCTCCTCTCTGTGGATGACCTTCTGTTCTCTCCTCTGACTGCATGACCTTCTTTCTGCTCCTCACTCTGGATGTTCTTTTGTTCTCTCCTCTGTCTGGATGCCCTTCTGTCCTCTACTCTCTCTCAATGCCCTTCTGTCTTCTCCTCTCTATGGATGCCCTTCTGATCTCTCCTCTGTCTGGATGTTCTTCTGTTGTCTCATTTCTCTGGACGCCTTTCTATGCTTTCCTCTTTCTGGATGCCCTTCTGTCCGCTCTTCTCTCTGGATGCCCTTCTGTACTCTTCACACTCTGGATGACCTTCTGCCCTATCCTCTCTCTGGATTTTTTTCTGTCTTCTCATATATATGGTTGCCCTTCTGTTCTCTTCTCTCTCTAGATTATCTTCAGTCCTCTCATCTCTCTGTATGCCCTTTTGTTCTCTTCTCTCTTGGATGATCTTCTGTTCTCTCATCTCTCTGGATGCCCTTGTGTATTCTCTCTCTATATATGCCCTTCTGTTCTCTTCTCTCTCTGGATGATCTTCTGTTATCTCATCACTCTGGATGCCCTTGTGTACTCTCCTCTCTCTGGATGCCTTTCTGTTCTTTCTTCTCCCTGGATGCCCTTCCTGTTTTCTCCTATCTCTGAATGTCCTTCTGTCCTCTCCTCTCTTTGGATGCCCTTCTGTTCTCTCCTTTCTCTCAATGCTCTTCTGTTCTCCCCTCTCTGTGGATGCCCTTCTGTCCTCTCCTCTCTCTGGATTCCCTTCTGTTCTCTCCTCTTTCTGGATGCCCTACTGTTCTCTCCTCTCTCTGTTTGCCCTTCTTTACTCTCCTCTCTCTGGATGCCCTTCTGTCTTTTCCTCGCTCTGGATGCCCTTCCGTTCTCTCCTCTCACTCAATGCTCTTCTGTTCTCCCCTCTCTCTGGTTGTCTTTCTGTTCTCTCATCTTTCCGGATGCCTTTCTTTCCTCTTTCCTTCTGGATGCCCTTCTGTATTCTCCTCTCTCTGGATGCCCTACTGGTCTCTCCTCTATCTGGATGCCCTTTTGTCTTCTCTTCTCTATGAATGTCCTTTTGTTGTCTCCTTTCTCTTGATGCCCATCTGTTCTCCCCTCATTCTAGATGGCCTTCTGACTTCTCGACGCTCTTGATGCGTTCTGTTCTATCCTGTCTCTGGATGGCCTTCTGTCCTCTTCTCTCTCTGGATGCTCTTCTGTTATCTCATCTTTCTGTATGGCCTTGTGTCCTCGCCTCTCTCTGGATGCCCTTCTGTCCTCTCTTCTCTCTATATGCCCTTCTGTTCCCTCCTCTCTCCAGATGCCCTTCTGTTCTCTCCTCTCTATGTAGGCCCTTCTGTCCTCTCCTCTCTCAGGATGACCTTCTTTTCTCTCCTCTATCCAGATGCTCTTCTCTTCCCTCTTCTCTCTGGATGCCCTTCTGTCTTTTCGTCTCTATGGATGACCTTCTTTTGTCTCCTCTCTCTGGATGACCTTCTTTTCTCTCCTCTATCCAGATGCCCTTCTGTCTTCTCCTCTCTCTGGATGCCTTTCTGTCCTCTCCTCTCTCTAGATGCCCTTCTGTCTCATCATCTCTCAGGATGCCCTTCTGTTGTATCCTCTCTCTAGATTCTATACTGTCCTCTCATCCCTCTGGATGCTCTTCTGTTCCCTTCACTCCCTGGATGATCTTCTGTTCCCTCATCTCTGTGGATGCAGTTCTGTTCTCTACTATCTCTGGAAGATCTTCTGTTCTCTCATATTTCTGGATGCCCTTGTGTCCTCTCCTCTCTCTGGGTGCCCTTCTGTTCTATCCTCTCTCTGGATGCCCTTCTTTTCTCTATTGTCTCTGCATGCCCTTCTGTCTCTACTCTCTCTGGATGCCCTTCTGTTCTCTTCTCTATCAGGATGCCCTTCTGTTCCTCTCCTCCATCTGTATGCCCTTCTGTCTTGTTCTCTCTCTGGATGCCCTTCTTTTCTCTTCTCTCTGGATGCCCTTCGTAATCTTCTCTCTCTGGATGATCTGTCTTCTCCTCTCTCTGGATGAACTTATGTTCTCTCCTCTCTCTGGATGCCCTTCTCTCTTCTCCCCTCTCTGGATGCCCTTGTTTCCTCTCTTCTCTGTGGATGCCTTTCTGTTCTCTCCTCTCTCTGGATACCCTTCTGTCCTCTTCTCTCCCTGGATTCCTTTTTGTCCTCTAATATCTCTCTTTGCCTTTCTGTTCTCTTCTCTCTATGGAGGCTCTCCTGTACTCTCATATCTCTGGATCCCCTTCTGTACTCTCATATCTCTGGATCCCCTTCTGTTCTCTCCTCTCTCTTGATGATCTGTCTTCTCCTCTCTCTCTCGATGCCCTTGTTTCTTCTCCACTCTCTTGATGCCCTTCTGTCCTCTCCTCTCTCTGGATGCCCTTCTGTTCTCTCCTTTCTTGGATGCCCGTCTGTCCTCTTCGCTCTCTGGATTCCCTTCTGTCCTCTAATATCTCTCTTTGCCTTTCTGTTCTCTTCTCTCTATGGAGGCTCTCCTGTACTCTCATTGCTCTGGTGCCCTTCTGTTCTCTCCTCTCTCTAGATGACCTTGTGTCTTCTCCTCTCTCTTGATGCCCTTGTGACTTTTCGACTCTATTAATGTCCTTCTTTTGTCTCCTCTCTCTGGATGACCTTCTTTTCTCTCCTCTATCAAGATGCTCTCTTGTCTTCTCCTCTCTCTGGATGCCCTTCTGTTCTTTCCTCTCTCTGGATGCCATTCTGTCCTCTCCTCTCTCTCTATGCCCTTCTGTCTCGTCATCTCTCTGGATGCCCTTCTGTTGTCTCCTCTCTCTAGATTCTATTCTGTCTTCTCATCCCTCTGGATGTTCTTCTGTTCCCTTCTCTCACTGGATGATCTTCTGTTCCATTATCTTTGTAAATGCCGTTCTGTTCTCTCCTCTCTCTGGAAGATCTTCTGTTCTCTCATTTCTCTGGATACCCTTGTGTCCTCTCCTCTCTCTGGATGCCCTTCTGTTCTATCCTCTCTCTGGATGCCCTTCTTTCCTCTCTTGTCTCTGAATGCCCTTCTGTCTCTACTCTCTCTGGATGCCCTTTTGTTCTCTCCTTTCTCTGGATGCCCTTCTGTCCTCTCCTCTCACTCGGTGCCCTTCTGTCTCCACCTCTCTTTGGATGCCTTTCTGTTCTCTCCTCAGACTGCATGACCTTCTTTCTGCTACTCTCTCTGGATGCTCTTCTGTTCTCTCCTTAGTCTGGATGCCCTTCTGTCCTCTCCTCTCTCTCGATGCCCTTCTGTATTCTCCTCTCGATGGATGCCCTTCTGTTCTCTCCTCTGTCTGGATGACCTTCTTTCTGCTCCTTTCTTGAATTGCTTCTCTTCTCTCCTCTCTCTTGATGATTTTCTGTTCTCTCAAGTCTCAGGATGCCCTTCTGTCGGCCCTTTCTCCGGATGCCCTTCTGTTCTCTCCTCTCTCCAGATATCCTTATGTCCTCTCCTCTCTCTGGATGCCCTTCTGTTTTTTCTTCTCTCTGGATGACCTTCTGTTGTCTCTTCTCTCTGGATGACCATCTGTTCTCTCCTCTGTCCCAATGCCCTTCTGTCTTCTCCACTCTCTTGATGCCCTTCTGTTCATTCCTCTCTCTGGATGCCCTTCTTTCCTCTTCTCTCTCTGGATGCCCTTCTGTTTTCACCTCTCTATGGATGCCCTTCTGTTTTCTCCTCTCTCTACATGCCGTTCTGTTCTCTCATCCCTCAGGATGCCCTTCTGTACCCTTCTCTCTCTGTATGATCTTCTGTTCGCTCATCTCTGTGAATGTCCTTGTGTTGTCTCCTCTCTCTGGATGCCCTTCTGTCTTTTCGTCCCTACGGATGACCTTCTTTTGTCTCCTCTCTCTGGATGACCTTCTTTTCTCTCCTCTATCCAGATGCCCTTCTGTCTTCTCCTCTCTCTGGATGCCTTTCTGCCTCTCCTCTCTCTCGATGCCATTCTGTCTCATCATTTCTTGGATGCCCTTCTGTTGTCTCCTCTCTCTAGATTCTATTCTGTCTTCTCATCCTTCTGGATGCCCTTCTGTTCCCTTCTCTCTCTGGATGATCATCTGTTCCCTCATCTCTTTGGATGCGCTTCTGTTCTCTTCTCTGGAAGATCTTCTGTTCTCTCATCTCTCTGGATGCTCTTTTGTCCTCTCCTGTCTCTGGATGCCCTTTTGTCCTCTCCTCTCTCTGGATGCCCTTCTTTCCTCTTCTCTCTGGAGGCCTTCTGTAATATCCTCTCTCTTGATGCCTTCTGTCTTCTCTTCACCCTGGATGCACTTATGTTCGCTCCTGTCTCTGGATGCCCTTCTTTCTTCTCCCCACTCTGGATGCCCTTCTGTCGTCTCCTCTCTCTCTATGCCCTTCTGTTCACTCCTGTCTTGGATGCCCTTCTGTTCTCTCCTCTCTTGGATGCCCATCTCTTCTCTCTGCTCTCTAGATTCTCTTCTGTACTCTCATCCCTCTGGATGGCCTTCTGTTCCCTTTTTTCTCTGTATATACTTCTGTTTGCTCATCTCTGTGGATGCCCTTCTGTTCCCTCTTCTCTCTGGAAGATCTTCTATTTTCTCATCTCTCTGGATGCCCTTGTGTTTTCTCCTCTCTCTTGATGCCCTTCTTTTCTCTCTTGTCTCTGGATGCCCTTCTGTTTCTCCTCTCTTTGGATGCCCTTCTTTTCTCTTCTCTCTGGATGCCCTCCTGTAATCTCCTCTCTATGTACATTCTGTCTTCTCCTCTCTCTGGATCCACTTATGTTCTCTCCTCTCTCTGGATGCCCTTCTGTCTTCTCCCACCTCTGGATGCCCTTCTGTCCTCTCCTCTCTCTGGATGCCCTTCTTTCTTCTCCTCTCTTTGGATGCCCTTCTTTTCTCTTCTCTCTGGATGCCCCTCTGTAATCTCCTATCTATGTATGCGTTCTGTCTTCTCCTCTCTCTGGATGCACTTATGTTCTCTCCTCTCTCTGGATGCCCTTCTGTCTTCTCCCACCTCTGGATGCCCTTCTGTCCTCTCCTCTCTCTGGATGCCCTTCTGTCTTCTCCTCTCTTTGGATGCCCTTCTTTTCTCTTTTCTCTGGATGCCCTTCTGTGATCTCCTATCTATGTATGCGTTCTGTCTTCTCCTCTCTCTGGATGCACTTATCTTCTCTCCTCTCTCTGGATGCCCTTCTGTCTTCTCCCACCTCTGGATGCCCTTCTGTCCTCTCCTCTCTCTGGATGCCCTTCTCTTCTCTCCTCTCTTGGATGCCTTTCTGTCCTGTTTTTTCTCTGGATTCTCTTCTGTCCTCTCATATCTCTCTTTGCCTTTTTGTTCTCTTATCTCTATGGATGCTCTCCTGTACTCTCATCTCTTTGTATGCCCTTCCGTCATCTCTGCTCTCTGGATGCCCTTCTGTCCTCTCTTTTCTCTTGGATGCCCTTCTGCCCTCTCCTCTCTTGTATGCCCTTCTGTCCTCTTCTCTCTCTGGATTCCCTTCTGTCCTCTAATCTTTCTATTTTCTTTTTCTTCTCTTCTTTCTATGGAGGCTCTCCTGACCTCTCATTGCTCTGGATGCCCTTCTGTTCTCTCTTCTCTCTGGATGCCCTTCTGTCTTCTACATGCTCTGGATGTCCTTCTACCTTCTCCTCTCTCTGGATGATCTTCTTATCTCTTCTCTCTCTGGATGCTCTTCTGTCTTCTCTTAACTCTGGATGCCCTTCTCTCTTCTCCTTTCTCTGTATGTACTTCTGTTTTCACCTCTCTATGGATGCCCTTCTGTATTCTCCTCTCTCTGGATGCCCTTCTGTATTCTCCTCTCTCGATGCCCTTATGTTCTCTCCACTTACTCAATGCCCTTCTGTCTTCTCCTTTCTCTGGATGCCCTTCTGTCTTCTCCGCTCTCTGGATACCCTTTGATTCTCTACTCTCTCTGGATGCCCTTCTGTCTTCTCTGCTCTCTGGATGTCCTCTGTTCTCTCCTCTCTCTGGATGACCTTCTGTCCTCTCATCTCTGGATGGCTTTCTGTTCTCTCTGCTCTCTGGATCCCTTCTGTACACCCCTCTCTCTGGATGCCCTTCTGTCCTGTCATCTCTCTGGGTGCCCTTCTGTCCTCTCCTCTCTCCGGATGCCCTTCTGTCCTCTCTTCTCTCTGGATGCCCAACTGTTCTCTCCTCTCTCCGGATTCCCTTTTTGTCTTCTCCTCTCTCTGGATGGGCTTCTCTTCTCTCCTCTCTCAGGATGCCCTTGTGTCCTCTATTCCTTCTGAATATCCTTCAGTTCTCTCATCTCTCTGGATTCCCTTTCGTGCTCTCCTCTCTCTGGATGCCCTTCTGTCTTCTCCTCTCTCCCTATGCCCTTCTGTTCTCTTGACTCTCTCGATGCCTGCCCTTCAGTCCTCTCCTCTCTCTGGATGCCCTACAATTTTCTTTTCCTGCTGGATACCCTTCTGTCTTCTCCTCTCTCTAGATGCCCTTCAGTTCTCTGCTCTCACAGGATGCCATTCTGTTCACTCCGCTCTCTGGATGCGCTTCTGTCTTCTTCTCTCTCCGGATTCCCTTCAGTCCTCTACACTCTCTGGATGTTTTTCAGTCTTCTGCTCTCTCTGGAGGGGCTTCTGTTCTCTCCTCTTTTGGAATCTCTCCTGTTCTCTCATCTCTCTGGATACCATTCTGTTCTCTCTTCTTTTGAGATGTCCTTCTGTCCTCTCCTCTCTCTGTATGCCCTTCTGTCTTCTTTTTTCTTTGGATGCCCTTCTGTTCTCCCCTCTCTCTAGATGCCATTTTCTCCTATTGTTTCTCTGGATACCCTTCTGTTCTATCCTCTCTCACTATGCCTTTCTCTTCTCTCCTTTATCGGGATGCCCTTCTGTTCTCTCCTCTGACTGCAAGACCATCTTTCTGCTCCTCTCTATGGATTCTATTCTGTTCTCTCCTCTGTCTGGATGCCCTTCTGTCTTTTCATCTCTCTGGATGCCCTTCTGTCTTCTCCTCTCTTATGATGCCCTTCTTTTCTCTTGCCTCTGGATGCCTTTCTGTAATCTCCTCTCTATGGATGTGTTCTGTCTTCTCCTCTATCTGGAAGCCCTTCTGTCTTCTCGTCTCTCTGGATGCGCTTCTGTCATCTCCGCTCTTTGGATGCCCTTCAGTCATCTCCTCTCTCTGGATGCCCTTCTCCCCTCTCCTCTTTGGATGCCCTTCTGTCCTCTTCTCTCTCTGGATGCCCTTCTGTCCTCTAATCTTTCTGGTTGCCTTTTTCTTCTCTCTATGGATGCTCTCCTGACCTCTCATCGCTCTGGATGCCCTTCTGTTCTCTCTTCTCTTTGGATGCCCTTCTGTCTTCTCCATGCTCTGTATGTCCTTCTGTCTTCTCCTCTCTCTGGATGACCGTCTGATCTCTCTTGTCTCCGGATGCACTTCTGTCTTCTCTTAATTCTGGATGCCCTTCTCTCTTCTCCTCTCTCTGGATGCACTTCTCTTTTCACCTCTCTATGGATGCCCTTCTGTATTCTCCTCTCTCTGGATGCCCTTCTTTTCCCTCCTCTCACTCTATGCCCTTCTGTCTTCTCCTTTCTCTGGATGCCCTTCTGTCTTCTCCGCTCTCTGGTTGTCCATCTGTTCTCTCCTCTCTCTGGATAAGCTTCAGGCCTCTCCTTCCTCTGGATGGCTTTCTGTTTCCTCCTCTCTCTGGATGCCTTTATGTCCTCTCCTCTCTCTGGATGCCCTTTTGTCCTTTCCTCTCTCAGCATGCCCTACTGGTCTCTCCTCTCTCTGGATTCCCTTTTTGTCTTCTCCTCTCTCTGGATGAGCTCCTCTCTCAAGAAGCCCTTGTGCCCTCTATTCTCTCTGGATATTTTTCTGTTCTCTCTTCTCTCTGGATATCCTTTTGTGCTCTTCTCTCTCTGTATGCCCATCTGTCTTCTTTTTTCTTTAGATGCCCTTCTGTTCTCTCCTCTTTCTGGATGCGCTTTTCTCCTTTCCTCTCTCTGGATACCCTTCTGTTCTCTCCTCTCTCTGTATGTCTTTCTGTTCTCTCCTGTATCTGGATGCCCTTGTGTCCTCTTCTCTCTTTGAAAGCCCTTCTTTCCCCTTTCTCTCTGGATGTCCTTCTGTCTTCTCCTCTCTCTGGATTCCCTTTGGTTCTCTTCTCTCTCTGAATGATCTTCTGTTCTCTCAAATCTCTGGATGCCCTTGTGTCCTCTCCTCTTTCTGGAAGCCCTTCTGTCTTCTCTTCTCTATAGATACCCTTCTGTCCTTTCTTCTCTTTTGATGCCCTTCTGTTTTCTCCTCTCTTCCAATACTCTTTTGTTCTCTCCTCTCTGTGAATGCCTGTTACGCGCCCATGCCAAATCCCCTCGCCAGCAAGAGAGACACGGGAGGGAGTTTTCCTGTAGTTACTACAGTGAGACTTTATTCTTGTATCAGCTGAAGGGGAAGACCCCAAGCCCGGAAAAGGCACTGCTTACATGCACCCTAGTGTGGCATGTTCACTTCTGTTTGACTGTTCACTCATCACCCCATATTACACCCCGGGATGGGCAGTGACTTGGCATGCTTTTGCCTCTTGTACCTGCGCAGTTTAGTTGTTTACTTGTGAGAGAACCGGATGCCAGCACCATCTTGTAATGGCGTATGCTGTCACAGCTTGCCGTGGATCCCTACATCTCCCAATTTCTATTTTATTAAGATGGAACAGGCTATTGCCTATCAAGCATGGCACCAACTCAGTGAGGGAAAGCAGAGGCCTGATTCCCTGTGCAAGCTGAGATATTGTAATGAGTTTCTTCTCTTGTCATCATGCAATGAGCAATACTCCCCATACCCATCTGGATGCTTTTTGTCCGGGAAAGGGAGCCTCCACCCTGGGGCACCACCAGGAGAGGAGTTTTTTGGCATCAAACCTTTGTGCAATCAGGCATACTTTGGGGAAATCTATCCAAACTCGTGGAACATTCCCTATCGAGTACCCACATGCAAACACCTCAAACTATTCAGGTACCACAGTTATTCAGGCAAAGGCTGGCTAGACTTAGACCTCTCATTGACCCAGTGCAATGGGCTGAACCCTTGGGGTGCATCGACTGAGGGTCTCAGCCATCAGTTACTTTCTTAGCATCGATAGCCAAATTTCAGGGGAAGATCCTTGTTCCAAGGCTACGAGTGCTTGTGTGATAGCGACCTTGTCACATTTTTGTTGGGCTCTGAGCTTGCAGGCCAACCATAACATGAACAATAATCCACAACATAGGGCTGCACCAAACAAGCCTATCCCCACCCTTTCCTTAAAGAAAGAAAAGGCAGAAGAAATTCAAGAAGAAAGTCCTTTAACGATGGAGGGATCCAGGCGGGTGGAGTTGACAAGAATAATTTCTCTGCGAAGTTGTTCAAGAAGATTACCAAATTTTCAGACCAATTTCCTGAAAGATATAAGGACAATTTACGTGAGAGATTGGCTGCTTTTGTAAAGTTTTTGTATTGAATCTTGGTAATACACAAAGCTCCGAATTTCCTTTCCCAGCCAATTTATGTCAACTAAAATAAGATATCCAGTATTTCCTCAACCAAATCTAATCTTTGATTGAGTATCATAATACCTCTTTCAATTCTGCTGTGGAGGAAGAGTGTGTAGCTATTGCCTGGCTTACACTTTCTGCCAAATATTGACAAATTCAGTGGTTTGTACTTGGTGAAACATGGCAATAGCTCCAACAGTAGCATCATCTGCTCTGAGCATAATAGCTGTGACAATGGCTGCCATTATATAAAAATCTCTCTTCTGTCAAAATAAAGTCAAGGTCCCAGATGTCTGAACAAGGATGGGGATCCATTGTGGTATTCTGGCTATTAGGTCCTGCTTATAGACAAAAGCAGACCAGCACTGGGACATAAAGCAAGTTACAATGGTACAAATATTAAAGGAGTGGTTGGATAAGATGAAAAGAAATGGAGGATACACACAAACTGGAGTGAGGCATTAATTCACTCGGTATAGTTAAAGGTATAGGAGAAATTCTGTTTAGCAGAAGAAGCGCCTTTTAAGAAGACAAGGGCATAGGTTTTGGAAAAGCAGATAGGATAGCCCATCTAAATTCACTATATATACTAGGAACCCAAGCTTGGAGAATCCATGTAGTGATCAAAAGCATTCGCAGGGGAACCCGCTGATGAATCATTGTCCACAACTGTGAGGCGTCGCGTCAGGCATTCCAGCAACCAAAATGGGTTGTCTTCTTCCTGTGGAAAAACACAAACCGCTCCCCTGGATCTTATTAAAATAGGATCTGGGCCTTTCCATTGACCAGTCAAAACATCTTTCCATTTTATAATTTCTTTTGGCCTAGTTGGTTTCAGGCAATGGCGATCAGCCGCCGTGTTGCCCTGACTGTCCAAATTAAAAAAATTAAAAGTAAAAAGTGCCAGAAAGACAATAACCCATGGCACCGTGGGCAGAGCTTCCTCAACTTCTCCTTTTTGTTTTATCAAATATGTTTTAAGGGTACGATGAGCACGCTCAATGATGCCCTGTCCCTGGGGGTTGTAAAGAAGACCCGTCAGGTTTGTCACCTCCATTTGGTGACAAAATTGTCAAAACTTTTGAGAAGTGTAGGCTGGTCCATTGTCAGTTTTAAGGATTTTAGGCTTTCCCCAGGCACTCCAAGCCTCGAGACAATGTTGAATAACATGGGCCGCCTTTTCTCCGGTCAATGGAGAGGCGAACATAACTCCAGAACAGGTATCAATGGAGACATGCAAATATTGTAATTTGCCAAAGGATGGGATGAGGGTAACATCCATTTGCCAGATCTGTAATGGCCTAATTCCCCGAGGGTTAATTCCATTATGGGGAACAGGTAGGAATTGACAGCAGTTTTGGCATTGAGTCAATCTCTAGCCTCCATTCTAGTGATGTTAAATCGACATTGTAGTGTCTCAGCTGTCACATGAAACCTTTTATGAAAGGCTTTAGCCAAATCCAATTTTGGTGAAAGGGCAATTGCAATTAACTTTGTGGCTTGATCTGCCAGGTCATTTCCACAGGACATAGGTCCCGGTAAGCCTGAGTGAGCCCTAATATAAGTTATAAAGACAGGGAATCTTCGCTTAGCCAGGGTAAGCTGAATCTTTTGAAAAACTTCTACAAGTCTGCTAGATGTCTTAATTAACCCAGCAACTTCTAATGTTTTTATTGCATCAACCACATAGAAGGAATCTGAAACAATATTTAAGGAACCTGGAAAGATTTCCAGAACCTCTGACACCACTAGGAATTCCACAATTTGAGGTGAGATTTCATGGTATTGTTTGGATGTATCCTTATCATTAACCACATAGGCACCCACTCCTGTTTTTGACCCGTCCATATAAACTACTGTTCCATCTGGGAGTGGCTCCTGAGACACAATATGTGGAAATATGATAGCTTGAGTTAAGGCAAATTGTAAGATGGGATGCTTAGAATAATGATTATCTATTTGACCATTGAAGGAAGTAACCAGCACTGCCCAAACATCAGAGATCGCCCTTAATATTTGGACTTGATGGGCAGTATAAGGCACTATCAAAACCTTAGGCTCCCTTCCAAAATGGGTAATGGCAACTTTTATTCCACAAAGGGCAAGCTGAGCGACTGAATCTGGATACCATTCAATAATCTTTGCGGGAGAAGCATTGGGATGAACCCATAACAAGGGCCCCCCGTGCCATAACACAGCAGTTGGTAAGTGTCTAGTTTTAAGCACACATAAGTCAAAGGCTTTGGTTTCATCTATGTGTTTAGTTGGGCATCTTGTAATGCATTTTCTACTACTTGTAGGGCACAGCTTGCAACCAGTGTTAAGGCTCTTGGCGAGGAAATATGAGCATCCCCTTCCAAAATATCAAATAGAGGTTTCAGCTTGGCCGAGGGAATTTTTAAAAATGGTCTTAACCAATTTATACCACCTAATAATTTCTGAAATTCATTCAAAGTATGTAAATGGTCTCTACAAATCTCCAATTTCTGAGGAATTATCTTTTCTGGATAGATAACTGTCCCTAAAAAGGAGCCAATTTCTGTTCTCTCCTCTTTCTGGATGACCTTCGGTCCTCTCCACTTTCTGGATGGCTTTCTGTTCTCTCCTCTTTCTGGATCCCTTCTGTACCCTCCTCTCTCTGGATTCCCTTCTGTTCTCCCCTCTCTCTGGATGCTCTTCTGTCCTCTCTTCTCTCTGGATGCTTTTCTGTCCTCTCCTCTCTCTGGATGCCCTACTGGTCTCTCCTCTCTCTGGATTCCCTTTTTGTCTTCTCCTCTCTCTGGATGCGCTTCTCTTCTCTCCTCTCTCAAGATGCCCTTGTTTCCACTATTCTCTCTGGATATCCTTCTGACGCTCGTCTCTCTGGATTCCCTTTTGTTCTCTCCTCTCTTTGGATGCCCTTCTGTCCACACCTCTCTCTGGATGCCCTTCTGTCCTCTCCTCTCTCAGGATGCCCTTCTGTCTTTTCATCACTATGAATGACCGTCTCTTGTCTCCTCTCGCTTGATGACCTTCTGTTCTCTCCTCTCTTCGGATGCCCTTCTGTCTTCTCCTCTCTCTGGATGCCCTTCGGTTTTTCTCTCTCTGAATTCCCTTCTGTCCTCTCCTCTCTCTGGATGCCATTCTGTCTTCTCATCTCTCTTTATGCCCTTCTGTTCCCTTCTCTCTCTGGATGATCTTCTGTTCACTCATCTCTGTGGATGACCATCTGTTCTCTCCTCTCTCTGAAAGATCTTCTGTTCTCTCATCTCTCTGGATACCCTGATGCCTTGTGTCTTCTCAGCTCTCTGGATGTTCTTCTGTTCTCTCATCTCTCTGGATGCCCTTCTGTATTCTCGTCTCCACATGCCTTTATATTCTCTCATGTCTCTGGATGCACTTGTGTCCTCTCCTCTCTTTTTATGCCCCTCTGTTCTCTCCTCTCTCTGGATTCCCTTCTGTCCTCTCATCTCTCTTGATGTCCTTCTTTCTTGTCCGCTCTCTGGATGACCTTCTGATCTCTCGTCTCTCCAGATTCTCTTCTGTCTTCTCTTCACTCTGGATGCGCTTTTCTTCTCTCCTCTCTCAAGATGCCCTTGTGTCCTCTATTCTCTCTGGATATACTTCTGTTCTCTCATCTCTCTGGATTCCCTTTTGTGCTCTCCTCTCTCTGGATGCCATTCTGTCTTCTCCTCTTTTCCTATGACCTTCTCTTCTCTCGATTCTCTTGATGTCCTTCAGTCTTCTCCTCCATCTGGATGCCTGGCCATTTTCTCCCCACTCTAGATATCCTTCTGTCTTCTCCTCTCTCTAGATGCCCTTCTGTTTTCTCCTCTCACTGGATGCCATTCTGTCCTCTCCTCTCTGTGGATGCCCTTCTGTCTTCTCCTCTTTCGGGATGCCCTTCTGTCCTATTCTCTCTCTGGATGTCCTTCAGCCTTCTGTTCTCTCTGGATTGGCTTCTGTTCTCTCCTCTTTCTGGATTCTCTCCTGTTCTCTCATCTCTCTCTGGATGCCCTTTTTGTTCTCTCTTCTTTTGGGATGTCCTTCTGTCTTCTACACTCCCTGGAAGCCCTTGTGTCTTGTCCTTTCTTTGGAAACCCTTCTGTTCTCTCCTCTCTCTGGACACCCTTTTGTACTCTCCTCTCTCTGGATGCCCTTCTGTTCTCTCCTCTATCTGGATGCCCTTGTGTCCTCTTCTCTCTCTGGATGCCATTTCTGTCCTCTCTTCTCTCAGTATGCCTTTCTGTCTCCTCCTCTCTCTCTAGATGCCCTTCTGTTCTCTTCTCTCTCTGGATGATCTTCTGTTCTCTCATCTCTTTGGATGCCCTTTTGTCCTCTACTCTCTCTGAATGCCTTTATGTCTTCTCTTCTTTATGGATGCCCACCTGTCCTCTCTTCTCTTTTGATGCCCTTCTGTTTACTCCTCTCATCCAATGATCTTCTATTTTCTCCTCTCTCTGGATGCCCTTCTGTATTCTCCTCTCTCTGGATGGCCTTCTGTCATCTCTGCTCTCCTGGTGTCCTTTTGTTTTCTCCTTTCTCTAGATGCCCTTCCATCCTCTCCTCTCTCTTGATGCCCTTCTGTCCTCTTCTCTCTTGTTTCCCTTCTGTACTCTCCACTCTCTGCATGCCCTTCAGTGCTCTCCTCTCTCTGGATTTTTTTTGTCCTTTTATATCTCCGGTTGCCTTTCTGTTCTCTTCTCTCTCTGGATTATTTCCTGTACTCTCATCTCTTTGGATGCCCTTGTGTCCTCTCCTCTCTCTGGATGCCCTTCTGTATTCTCCTCTCTCTGGATGCTCTTCTGTTTCCTTCTCTCTTTGGATGCCCTTCTGTCTTTTCGTCTCTCTGGAGGACTGTCTTTTGTCTCTTTGCCCTTCTACTCTCTCCTCTCTCTGGATGCCCTTCTGTTCTCTCCTCTCTCTGGAATACGTTCTGTCTTCTCCTCTCTCTTAATGCCCTTGTGTTCTCTCCTCTTTCTGGATGCCCTTCTGTCTTCTCTCTCTCTCTATGCCCTTCTGTTTTCTCATTTCTCTGGCTTCCCTTCTGTCTTCTCCTCTCTATTGATGACCTTCTGTTCTCTCATCTTTCTGAATTCCCTTCTGTCCTCTCCTCTCTCCAGGTGCCCTTCTGTCTTCTCTCTCTGGGTGCCCATCTGCTCTCTCCTCTGTCTGGATGCCCTTCTGTTCTCTCCTCTCTCTGGATTCCCTTCTGTCTTCTCCTCTCTCTGGATGCCATTCTATCCTCTCCTCTTTCTGGATGCCCTTCTGTCTTCTCCTCTCTCTAAATGCACTTCTTTTCTCTCCTCTCTCTGGATTCCTTATATTTCTTCTCATCTCTCTCAATGCCCTTCTGTCATCTCCTCTCTCTGGATGATCTTTTGTCTTCTCCTCTATCCCGATGCCCTTTTGTTCTCTCCTCTCTCCGAATGCCCTTCTGTTCTCTCCTCTCTCTCTTGATTTGCTTCTGTCTTCTCATTCTCTGGATGCCCTTGTGTTCTCTCCTCATACTTTGTGCCCTTCTGTTCTCTCCTCTATCTAGATGCCTTTCTGTCTTCTCCTCTCTTTGGATGCCCTTCTGTCTTCTGCTCTCTCTGGATGCCCTTCAGTCCTCTTCTCTCTCTGGATGTCCTTCAGTCTTCTGCTCTCTCTGGATGGGCTTCTATTCGCTCCTCTTTCTGGATTCTCTTCTGTTCTATCATCTCTCTGGATGCGTTTTTGTTGTCTCTTGTCTTGGGATGTCCTTTTGTCCTCTCCTCTCACTGTATTTTCCTTTCTCTGGTTGCCCCTCTGTTCTCACCTCTATCTGGATGCCCTTTTCTCATTTCTTCTCTCAGGATACCCTTCTGTACTATCCTCTCTCTGGATGCTCTTCTGTTCTCTCCTCTCTCTGGATGACCTTCTGTTCTCTTCAGTCCCTGAATGCCCTTCTGTCTTCTCCTCTCTCAGGATGCCTTTCTGTCCTCTTCTCCATCTAGATTCATTCTCTCTTCTCCTCATTCTGGATGCCCTTCTGTTCTCTCCTCTCTCTGGAATCCCTTCTGTTATCTCCTCTATCTAGATGCCCTTCTGTATTCTCCTCTCTCTGTATGCCCTTCTCTACTCTTTTCTGTGGATGCCCTTCTGCCATCTCCTCTATCTGCAGGCCCTTCTGTCTTATCCTATCTCTGGATGTCCTACTTTCTTCTCTTCTTTCTGAATACCCTTCTGTTTTCGGCTCTCTCTACATGCCCTTCTTTCCTCTATTCTCTCTCCATGCCCTTATATTCTCTACTCTCTCTGGATGTTCTTCTGTTCTCTCCTCTCTCTGGATGTCCTTCTTACCTCTTATCTCCATGGATGTCCTTCTTCATGCTCCTCTCTCTGGATGCCCTTCTGTCCTCTCTTCTTTCTGGATGCTGTTCTGTCCTCTCCTCTCTCTGGATGCCCTCTGTTCTCTCCTCTCTCTGGATTCCCTTTTTGTCTTCTCTCTCTTGATGCCCTTCTGTCCCCAATTCTATCTGGATTCTTCTCTGTTCTCTCATCTCTCTGGGTGCCCTTCTGTGCTCTACTCTCCCTGAATGGCCTTCTGTCCTATATTCTCTCTGGATACCCTTCTGTCTTCTCCTCTCTCCCTATGCCCTTCTGTTCTCTCATCTCTCCCAATGCCCTTCTGTCTTCGCCTCTCTCTGGATGCCCAACAATTTTTTCCTCACTCTGGATATCTTTCTGTCTTCTCTTCTCTCTAGGTGCCCTCCTGTTCTCTCCTCTCACTGGATACCATTCTATCCTCTCATCTCTCTGGATGCCCTTCTGTCTTCTTCTCTCTCCAGATGCCCTTCAGTCCTCTTTTCTCTCTAGGTAACAGTCTGTTGTTGAATGGCTTTCTCTACGAGCTTAAGGGCGGAGGTGGCCTCAGGGGTTAAGGCACTGGGGAAAGAGGAGTCAGAATCTCCTCAAAGAATATCAAATAGAGGCTTAAGTTCTCCAGTTGTTAATTTTAGATAGGGGCGCAACCAATTTATGTCTCCCAAGAGACGTTGAAAGTCATTAAATGTTTTTAAGGAATCTTTTCTAAGTTCAATTTTTGAGAGAGAACCTTAGAGGGGTGAAGCTCAAACCCCAAGAATAAATGTGGGGGCTGTAGCTGGACCTTCTCAGGGGCAATCTACAGCCCGAGGCCTTGGAGGGCAGTTACCATCTCCTGGCCCACCCTGGGCAAGGTGGTCCCGTCAGGGCTAGCCAGAAGAATGTCATCCATATAATGAACAATATATAACTCAGGGTATTTAAGGCAAAAAGGGTCAATGGCCTGGGCCACAAACTTTTTTTTGGGGGGGGGAATATTGGCCCTGCCTTGAGGCAAGACCCTCCACTGAATTCATGGAGATGGCCCAATGCAATTAACAACAGGAAGGCTACAGGCAAAACATTTACAATACTCTGGGTGTAAGGGGATGCAGAAAAAACAACCTTTCAAATAAATAACCATATTTTAACTCTTAGGTATTGCCACAGGGGAGAGGAGGCCAAGCTGGAGGGCTCCCATTGGGACCATAGTCTTATTAATTTCTCTGAGGTGCTGGAGCAGTCTCCATCTGCCCCCTTTCTTTTGTATAACAAAATGGGTGTATTCCAAGGGGAGATGGAGGGTTCAATGTGGCCAGCATCTAATTGTTCCTGCACCAACTGCATGGCCTCTAAAAGTTTATTTTGAGGGAGGGACCATTGGTCGACCCAGACAGGGGAATCTGACTTCCAGGTGATCTTATCTGTCTTGCGTTCAGGGGGAGCAATGGTCCTTAAGAAAAATTTGAATCATAACCTAGTCCTGAGCATGAGGTCTTTGGTGTAACAGTAGTTGGGTTGGGGATCCCTTGCTTGCATCTGCCCAAGCCTTGTCCAGGGATGAACCCCTGGTCCAGCATCTGGTGGGTAACAACTGCAGAGGGGCTAAACATAAGAACTCCCATTTGACTCAATATATCTTGACCCCATAAGTTTATAGGAAGGCCAGGTACAATGAATGGTCTAACATGTCCAGTATTACCCTCAGGATCCTCTCAAGTGAGCAACTGAGAGCTTTGAAGGGTGTTGGTGGACTGGCCAATGCCTTGATGGTGAGTTAAAGAAGGCTGACAGGGCCAAGAGGAGGGCCAAGAGGCCTGAGAAATAACTCTGGAGTCCGCTTCTGAGTCAAGTATGCCCTCAAAGTTTTTGCCATTAAGTTTCAGTTTTAATTGTGGGCACTCTTGTGAGAGTCTTTAGATCCAATAGACATCAGAAAACTCAGGGGTGGAAGCACCCCGGGATGGGAGCAAGGAAGGTGTGGAGGTGTCTACTGGAAGGGGAAAGGCCTGTGCAAGGCACTGTCCCTGGCGAATGTGAAGGGGCCCTCTAGAACTAGTGGCCAATACTTTAATTTCTCCAGAGTAATCGTTATCAACGATTGAAGGGAAAATGGTAATGCCTTGGAATGTGGCAGATGCTCTGCCCAAGATAAGATAATAAGTCTGGCTTGGGGGAGGCCCAAAGACACCATTAGGGATCACTGAACTCCTCCTCCAGCTTCTAGTATTGTATTGGAGGAGGCAAAGAGGTCCAATCCTGCAATCCCTGGGGTAGCCCTACAGAGGGCTGTGGCTGTTTTGGGAGCTGTTGATGGAAGGTTTGATGTGGCCCTGCCTGGCTGTTTCCTGAGGCTGGCAGGAAGGAGACTGGCTAAGGGGTCTGGGTCTGGCTCCACATCCCATTTCCCTGAAGGGGAATGAGGGGTTGGCCAAAATATCAGTTTTGGAACGGCAGGCAGTAGCCCTATATTTGCCTAGCCTGCAGCGAGTGCAAGGGGTCATTGGAAGTGAATGCTCTCCCTTCCATTGAGGTGGGGGCTGAGCCATGGGTTTACCCTGAGGGCACTGTTTAGCAAAATGGCCCATGTGACCACATCTAAAACAGGTGGATACCTTTGCCCCACCACTAGTAGCTGTAGTGGCCACTCTCACAGCCAGACTGATGGCTTGTGAGACCTTCTGGGCAAAGGGATCTACATCCTTGCAGATATGAATCATCTCATCCAAATCTTTATTTTTATATTTCCCTTGAAGGGCAGCCCTACATGCAGAGTTAGCATTTTCATAAGCAAGCTGCTGAAGAAGTTTATTGTCTCCCTGGCCATGTCCCAAGGATCTCTCAGCTGCCTCCAGGAGGTTGGCAAGAAATGCTGAAAATTCTTCTTGATTACCCTGAATGATCTTGATCAAGGGGGTAAGGACAGAGCCTTTCATGGGAATGGCTCTCCAGGCACTTATAGCTTCTGAGGAAGACTGAGCCACAGGGATGTCCTTCTTACTGTTCACCACAAGGAAATCCTCCCCACTGTGCACAACAAGGACATCCTCCCGTGCACAACAGGGATGTCCTTACCCTTGTATACCACAGGAACATCTTCCTGTGCACACCATGGATGTCCTCTCCACTGTCTACCCAGAGGTATTCTCCGCACAATCCACGACAGGGACATCATTCCCAATGTCTACCAAAGGGACATTCTCCTTTGCCCCAGAGAAACATCATCACCACTGTCCACCACAAGACATGCTGACCACTGTCCACAACAGGGACATACTCCCCACTGTCCACTTAAGGGAAGTCCTCTTCACTGTTTACAGCAGGGACGTCCTTCCAACTATCCACCACAAGGGGTCCTTCCCACTGTCCACCAGAAAGACATCCTTCCAACTGTCTACCACAGGGACTTATTCCCCAGTGTCAACCAAAATACGTCCTCCCCACTTTCCACCACAGGGATGTTTTCCACATGGTCCAACACAGGGGTGTCCTCACCAAGGTCCACTACAGGGACATCCTTCCTACTGTCCACAACAGGAAGGTTCTCCCCACAGTCCACAACATGGATGTCCTTCCCACTGTAAAACAAAGAAATGTCCTTCCCACTGTCCACCATAGGGACGTCTTTCCATCTGTCGACTACATTGACATCCACCCCATTGTCCACCACAGGGAAGTCCTTGCAACCATCCTCCACAGGGAGGTCCTCCCCATAGTCCACCACACGGATGTCCTCCACAGTGAAATCCACAGGCATGTCCTCCTCATTGTGCACTACATTGAAGTACTCACCCTCTATACCACAGGGATGTCCTTCCCATTGACCACCTCAGTGACTACCTCCCCACTTTCCATCACAGGGATATCCTACCCAGTGTCCACCATAGAAAGGTTCTCCCTGCTGTCCTCCACAGGGACATTCTTACCACTATTTATCACAGGGTCATCCTCACCAATGTCCACCAGTGGGAAATCCTTCCCATGTTCACCACAGGAACATCCTTTCCACTGAGCACCACAGGGACATTCTTCTGTGCATAACAGAAATGTTCTTACCATTGTCCATTGCAGAGATGTCCACTGCACTCTCCACTCCAGGCAAATACTTCCCACTGTCCACAAAAAAGATGTTTTCTTGTGCACCACAGCAACATCCTCCCCATTGTCCACAATGTCATCATCACCACTGTCCACCACAGTGATGTGCTCTGTACTCTCCAAAACAGGGATATCATTCTCAAGGTCCACCAAAATAGTGTTTTCCTGTGCACCATAGAAACGTCCTCCCCACTGTCCACCACAAGGTTGTCCTCATCACTGTGCAGCACAGGGATCCCAACTATCCAACACAGAGTGTTCCTCTTCACTGTCCACTGCAGAGATGTCCTACCCACTCTCCACCACAGAGAGTTCCTCCCAGCTGTCCACCACAGGGATGTCCTCCCAACTGTCCACCAGAGGGATATCCTTTCCACTGTGCACCAAAAGGAGGTCCTTCCCAATGTCCACAAAAGTGACATCCTTTTTAAAATCCACAACATAAACATCTTTCTCACATTCCAGAACATGGATATCATTCTTAATGTCTACCACAGGGAGGTCTTTCTACTGTCCACCACAGTGGTGTCCTTTCCACTGTCCACCAGAGGGATGTCCTCCTCACTGTGCAGCACAAGGACATCCTTCCAACTGTCCAGCACATAAACCACCACCCCACTGACCACCATGGGAATGTCCTACACTTGGCCAGCCACAGGGACATCCTGTCCAATGTTCACCACAGGGATGTTCTCACCAATGTCTAACATAGAGTTGTGCTAAGCACTCTTCACCACAGGGACATCTTTTTCCTGTCGACCACAAGACGTCCACTGGACTGTCCACCACAGAGATGTGTGCCCACTGTCCACAACAGGGGTGTCTTCACCAGTGTCCACCACAGGAGTGTGCTTTTCCATAGTTCAAAACAGAAACATACCTTCTGTCTTCTCCTCTCTCTGGATGCCCTTCTGCCCTCTCCTCTCTCTGGTTGCCCTTCTGTTCTCTCCTCTCTCTGGATATCCTTCTGTCTTCTCCTCTCTCTTGATGCCCTTCTGTTCTCTCCTCTTTCTGGATGCCCTTCTGTTCTCTCCTCTCTCCGGATGCCCTTATGTCTTTTCCTCTCTCTAGATGCCCTTCTGTTCTATCCTCTGCCGGGATGCCCTTCTGTTCTCTCCTCTGCCAAGATGCCCTTCTGTTCTCTCCTCTCTCTGGATTCCCTTCTGTCTTCTCCTCTCTCTTGATGCCATTCTATCCTCTCCTCTCTCTGGATGCCCTTCTGTATTATCCTCTCTCTGGATGCACTTCTGTTCTCTCCTTTCTCTGGATTCCCTATTTTTCTTCTCCTCTCTCTGGATGCCCTTCTGTCATATCCTCTCTCTGGATGACCTTCTGTCTTCTCCTCTCTCCTGATGCCCTTCTGTTCTTTCCTCTCTCCAAATGCCCTTCTGTTCTCTCCTCTCTCTGGATTTGCTTCTGTCTTCTCCTTCTCTGGATGCCCTTCTGTTCTTTTCTCTTTCTGGATGCTCTTCTGTTCTCTCCTCTATCTAAATTCCCTTCTGTCTTCTCCTCTCTCTGTATGGCCCTCTGTACTATTTTATGTGGATGCCCTTTTTTCTCTCCTCTCTCTGGATGCCCTTCTGTCCTCTATTCTCTCTGGATTCCCCTCTCTTCTCTCCTCTCTCTGGATGCCCTTCTGTCTTTTCCTCTCTCCCTATGCCCTTCTGTTCTTTCATCTCTTCCGATGCTCTTCTGCCTTCTCTCTCTGGATGCCCCACAATTTTCGCCTCACTCTGGATATCCTTCTGTCTTCTCTTCTGTCTAGATGCCCTTATGTTCTCTCCTCTATCTGGATGCTCATCTGTCCTCTCTCTCCAGATGCCCTTCAGTCCTCTTCTCTCTCTAGATGTCGTTCAGTCATCTGCTCTCTCAGGATGGGCTTCTGTTCTATCCTTTCTGGATTCTCTAATGTTCTATCATCTTTCTGAATGTGCTTCTGTTCTCTCTTCTCTCGGGATGTCCTTATGTCTTCTCCTCTCTCTGAATGCCCTTCTGTTTCTTATTTCTCTGGATGCCAATCTGTTCTATTGTCTCTCTGGATGCCCTTTTGCCTCTCTTCTCTATGGATACCCTTCTGTTCTCTCTTCTTTCTGGATGCCCTTCTGTTATCTCCTCTCTCTGGATGCCCTTCTGTTTTCTCCTCACTCGGGTTGCCATTCTTAACCTCTCTCTGGATGCCCTTCTGTTCTCTCCTTTCTCCGGATGCCCTTCTGACTTCTCCTCTCTATGGATGCCCATCTGTCTTCTCCTCTCTCTGGATGCCCTATGTTCTCTCCTCTCTCTGGATTCTCTTCTTCCCTCTCCTTTCTCTGGATGCCCTTATGTCTTCTCCTCCCTCTGGATGCCTTTCTGTCCTCTCCTCTCTCTGGATGCCCTTCTGTCTTCTCCTCTCTCCCTATGCAATTCTGTTCACTTGATTCTCTGGCTTCCCCTCTATCTGGATGCCCTTCTGTCCTCTCCTCTCTCTTGATGCTTATCTGTCCTCATCTCTCTCTAGATGCCCTTCTGTACTCTCCATGCTCTGGATGCTCTTCTGTCCTCCCTCTCTCTGGATTTTTTTCTGTCCTCTTATATCTCTGGTTGCATTTCTGGTCTTTTTTTCTCTCTAGATTACCTTCTGTTCTCTCATCTCTCTGGATGCCTTTCTCTTGTCTCCTCTTTCTGTATGATCTTCTATTCTCTGCTATCTTTGGATTCCTTTATGTTGTCTCCTTCTCTTGATGCTCTTCTGTTCTTAACAATCTGTGGATGCCCTTCTGTCCTCTCCTCTCTCTGGATGCCCTTCTGTACTGTACTCTCTCTTTATGCCTTTCTGTTCTCTCCTCTTAATGGATGCCCTTCTGTCTTCTCCTTTCTCTGGATGCCCTTCTGTCTTCTCTGCTCTCTGGATACCGTTCTATTCTCTAATCTCTCTGGATGCCCTTCTGTCTTCTCCTCTCTCTGGGTGCTCTTCTGTCTTCTCCTCTCTCTGGATGCCCTTTTGTCTCATCATCTCTCTGAATGCCCTTCTGTTGTCTCCTCTCTCTAGATTATATTCTGTCCTCTCATCCCTCTGGATGGTCTTCTTTTCTGTTCTCTCTATGGATGCTCTTATGTTCCCTCATCTCCGTGGATGCCCTTCTGTTCTCTCCTCTCTCTGGAAGGTCTTCTGTTCTCTCATCTCTCTGGATGCTCTTCTGTCCTCTCCTCTCCCTGGATGCCCTTCGGTACTCTCCTCTCTCTGGATGTTTTTCTTTTCTCTTCTTTCTGGATGACCTTCTGTAATCTCCTCTCTGGATGCCTTCTGTCTTCTCCTCTCTCTGGATGCACTTATGTTCTCTCCTCTCTCTGAATGCCCTTCTGTCTTCTCCCCTCTCTGGTGCCCTTCTGTCCTCTCCTCTCTCTGGATGCTCTTCTGTTCTCTCCACTCTTAGATGCCCATCTGTCCACTTCTCTCTCTGGATTCCCTTCTTTCCTTTAGTATCTCTCTTTGTCTTTCTGTTCTCTTCTATCTATGGAGGCTCTCTTGTACTCTCATATCTCTGGATGACCTTCTGTTCTCTCCTCTTTCTGGATGCCCTTCTGTCTTCTCCTCTCTCTGGATGGCCTTCTGTCTTCTCTTCTCTTTGGATGCCCTTCATTTCTCTTCTCTTTGGATGCCCTTCTCACCTCTCCTCTCTCTGGATCCCCTTCTGTCTTTTTGTCAATCTGGATGACTTTGTGTTGTCTCCTCATTATGGATTACTTTCTGGTCCTCTTCTTTCCGTTTGCCCTTCTGTTTTCTCCTCTCTCTGCATGCCTTTCTGTCCTGTTCTCTCTCTGGATTCCCTTCTGTCCTCTAATCTTTCTCGTTGCCTTTCTGTATTCTTCTCTCAATGGAGATTCCCCTGTACTCTTATCGCTCTGGATGCCCTTCTGTCTTCTCTGCTCTCTGGATGACCTTCTGTTCTATCCTCTTTCCAGATGCACATCTGTCCTCTCCTCACTGTTGATGCCCTTCTGTTTTCCTCACTCTCTGGAAGCCTTTCTCTTTTATCCTTTCTATGTAGGTCCTTCTGTCCTCTCCTCTCTCTGGATGCGCTTAGGTCTTCTCCTTTCTCAGGATGCCCTTCCGTTCTCTCCTCACGCTGAATGGCATTCTGTCCTGTCCTTTCTCTGGATGCCCTTCTGACCTTTTCTCTCCCTGGACTCCCTTCTTTCCTCTTCTCTCTCTGGATGCTCTTCTGTCTTCTCTTCTCTCTGGATGACCTTCATTTCTCTCCTCTCTCCGAAATCCCTTCTGTCCTCTCCTCTCCCTGTATGCCCTTCTGTCTTCTCCTCCCCATAATGACTTTTTGTTTTTTCTTCTCTGGATGCCCTTCGGTTCTCTCCTCTAACAGGATGCCCATCTGTCTTCTCCCCTCTCTGGATGCCCTTCTTTTTCACCTATCTTGGATGCCCTTCTGTCTTCTTCCCTCTCTAGATGAGGTTCTGTTATCTCCTCTCTCTGGAAGCTCTTCTGTTCTCTCCTCTCACTGGATGCCCTACTGTCTTGTCGTCTCTATGTATGACCGTCTGTTCTCTCCTCTCTGGAAGCCCTTCTATCTTCTCCTTTCTTTGGATGCCCTTCTGTCTTCCCCTCACTATGGATGCCCTTCTAATCTCTCCGCTCACTGGATGCTCTTCTGTCCAGTCATCTCTCTGGATGCCCTTCTGTCTTCTCCTCTCTCTGGCTGCCCTTTTGTTTTCACCTATCTATTGAAGCCTTTCTGTCTTGTCCTCTCTCTACATGCCTTTCTGTCCTCTCAACTCTCTGGATGCCCTTCTGTTCTCTTCTCTCTGGATGCCCTTCTGTTCTCTTCTCTTGGATGCCCTTCTGTCCTCTCCTCTCTCTGGATGCCCTTCTGTCTTTTTGTCACTCTGGATGACATTCTTTTATCTCCTCTTTCTGGATTACCTTCTGTTCTTTTCTCTTTCCAGATGCCTTTCTGTTTTCTCCTCTCTCTGCATGCCCTTTTGTTCTTTCCTCTCTCTGAATGCCATTCTGTCCTCTCCTCTCTCTGGATGCCCTTCTGTCTTCTCATCTCTCTGGATGCCCTTTAGTTCTCTCCTCTCCCTACATTCTCTTCTGTCCTCTCATCCCTCTTGATGCCCTTCTGTTCCCTTCTCTCTCTGGACGATCTTCTGTTCTCTCATCTCTGTGGATGCCCTTCTGTTCTCTCCTATCTCTGGAAGACCTTCTGTTCTCTCATCTCTCTGGATGCCCTTCAGTTCTCTCCTCTCCCTACATTCTCTTCTGTCCTCTCATCTCTCTGGATGCCCTTCTGTTCCCTTCTTTTTTGGATGATCTTTTGTTTGCTCATCTTTGTGGATGCCCTTCTGTTCTCTCCTATCTCTGGAAGACGTTCTGTTCTCTCATCTCTCTGGATGCCTTGTGTGTCTCCTCTCTCTGGATGCACTTCTGTTCTCTCCTCTCACCGGATGCCTTTCTTTCCCATCCTTTCTCTGGATGCCCTTCTGTATTCTCCTCTCTCTGGATGCCCTTCTGTATTCGCCTCTCTCTGGATGATCTTCTGTCCTCTCCTCTCTCTGGATGCCTTTTGTCATCTCCTCTCTCTGGATGCACTTCTGTCCTCTCCTATATTGGAGGCCCTTCTGTCCTCTTCTTTCTCTGGATTCCATTCTGTCCTCTAATCTATCTGATTGGCTTTCTGTTGTCTTCTCTCTATTGAGGCTCTCCTGTACTCTCATCTCTCTAGATGAAATTCTTTTCTCGCCTCTCTCTGGATGCCCTTCTGTCTTCTCCTCTCTGTGGATGCCCTTCTGGTCTCTCCTCTCTCTCTCGATGCTCTTCTGTTCTCCCCTCTCTGTGGATGCCCTTCTGTCCTCTCCTGTTTCTGAATTCCCTTCTGTTCTCTCCTCTCTCTGTATGCTCTTCTATTCTCTCCTCTCCCTGGACGTCCTTCTGTTGTCTCCTCTCTCTGTATGCCCTTCTGTCTTCTCCACACACTGGATGCACTTCTGTTCTCTCTTCTCTCTAGAGGCCATTCTGTCCTCTCCTCTCTCTGGATGCCCTTCTATCCTCTCCTCTCTCTGGATTCCCTTCTGTCCTCTCCTCTCTCTCGTTGCCCTTCTGTCCTCTTCTCACTCTAGAGGCTCTCCTGTACTCTGATCTCTCTGGATGCCCTTCTGTTTTCTCCTGTCTCCAGATGCCTTTCTTTCTTCTCCTCTCTCTGGATGCCTTTCTGTTCTCTCATCTCCCTGGAGGCCCTTATTTAATCTCCTCTCTGTATGCCCTTCTGTCATATCCTCTCTCGGGATGTCCTTATGTCTTCTCCTGTCTCTGGATGTTCTCTGTCCTATCCTCTCTCTGGATTCCCTTCTGTCATATCCTCTCTCGGAATGCCCTTATGTCTCCTGCTGTCTCCGGATGTTCTCTGTCCTATCCTCTCTCTGGATGCCCTTCTGTTTTCTCCACTCTCTGGATGCCCTTCCGTTCTCTCCTCTCTATGTAGGCCCTTCTGTCCTCTCCTCTCTCTGGATGCCCTTCGGACTTCTCCTTTCTCTATATGCCCTTTTGTTCTCTCCTCTCGCTGGATGGCCTACTGTTTTCTTCTGACTCTGCATGCCCTTCTGTCCTCTTCTATCTCTGGCTTCCCTTCTTTCCTCTACTGTCTCTGGATGCCCTTCTGTCTTCTCTCCTCTCTGGATGCCCTTTTGTTCTCTCCTCTCTCCGGATTTTCTTCTGTCCTCTCCTCTCTCTGTTTGCCCTTCTGTCTTCATTTTTCTTTGGAAGCCCTTCTGTTCTCTTCTCTCTCTGGATGCCTTTTTCTCCTATCCTCTCTCCAGATATCCTTCTTTTCTCTCCTCTCTCTGTATGCCTTTCTGTTCTTTCCTCTATCTATATGCCCTTTTGTCCTCTTCTCTCTCTGGATGCCCTTCTGTCATCTTTTCTCTGGATGCCTTTCTGTCTTCTCCTCTCTCTGGATGCCCTTCTGTTTTCTTCTCTCTCTGGATGATCTTCAGTTCTCTCATCTCTCTGGATGCCCTTGCGACCTCTCCTCTCTCTGGATACCCTTCTATCTTCTGTTCTCTATGGATGACCTTCTGTCCTCTCCTCTCTTTTGATGCCCTTCTGTTTTCTCCTCTCTTCTTATGCTCTTCTGTTCTCCCCATTCTCTGGATGCCCTTCTGTTCTCTCCTCTTGCTGGATGGCCTTCTGTCCTCTCCTCTCCCTGGATGACCTTCTGTCCTCTTCACTCTCTGGATTAACTTTTTTCTCTACTCTTTATGGATGCCCTTCTGTCTTATCCTCTCTCTACATGCCCTTCTATTTTCTCCTCTCTCTATATTCCTTTCTGTCCTCTCATCTCTCTGTATGCCCTTCTATTATATTCTCTCTATGGACACTTCTCTGTTCTCTTATCTCTCTGGATGACCTTTTCTCTTCTCCTCTCTCTGGATGCCATTCTGTCTTCTCTTCTCTCTGGATGCCTTTTTGTCGACTCCTCTCTCTGGATGATCTTTGGTTCTCTCCTCTACCCGGATGCCCATCTGTCTTCTCCTCTCTCTGGATGCCCTTCTGTCTTCACCTATCTATGGATGCCCTTCTGTCTTCTTCTCACTCTACATGCCCTTCTGTTCTCTCCTTTCTCTGGATGCCCTTCTGTCTTCCCCTCTGTCTGGATGACCTTCTGATCTCTCCACTCTCCATATGCTCTTCTGTCAAGTCATCTCTCTGGATGCCCTTCTGTCTTCTCCTCAGTCTGGATGACCTTCTCTTTTCACCTATCTATGGATGCTTTTATGTTTTCTATTCTCTCTACATGGTTTCTGTCCTCTCATCTCTCTGGATGCTTTTACGTCTTCTGTTCTCTCTACATGCCTTTCTGTCTTCTCATCTCTCTGAATGCCTTTTTGTTTTCTCCTCTCTCTGGATGCCCTTCGGATCTCTTCTGTTTGGATGCCCTTCTGTCCTCTCCTCTCTCTGGTTGCCCTTGTGTATTTTCATCACTCTGGATGACCTTCTGTTGTCTCCTCTCTCTGGATGTCCTTCTGTTCTCTCCTCTTTCCTGATGCCCTTCTTTCTTCTTCTCTCTCTGGATGCCCTTCTGTCCTCTCCTCACTCTGGATGCCCTTCTAACCTCTCCTCTCTCTGGATCCCCTTCTGTCTTTTTGTCAATCTGGATGCCTGTCTATTCCCTTCTCTCTCTGGGTGATCTTCTGTCCTCTTCTCACACTGGATGCCCTTCTGTCCACTTCTCTCTCTGGATGGCTTTCTGTTCTCTCCTCTCTCTTGATCCCTTTTTTACTCTCCTCACTGGAACACTTCTATACTCTCCTCTCTCTCGATGGCCTTCTGTTCTCTCCTCTCTCTGGATGCCCTTCTGTCCTCTCCTCTCTCTGGATGCCCTTCTGTCTTCTCCTCTCTCCCTATGCCCTTCCATTCTCTCGATTCTCTCGATGCCCTTCAATATTCTCCTCCATCTGGATGCCCGACAATTTTCTCCTCACTCTGGATATCCTTCTGTCTTCTCCTCTCTCTAGATTCCCTTCTTTCTCTCCGCTCACTGGATGCCATTCTGTCCTCTCCTCTCTCTGGATGCCCTTCTGTCCTCTCTTCTCTCTGCTCTTCTGTCTTCTCCTCCCTCCAGATGCCCTTCGGTCCTCTTCTCTCTCTGGATGTCCTTCAGTCTTCTGCTCTATCTGGATGGGCTTCTGTTCTCTCCTCTTCCTGGATTCTCTCCTGTTCTCTCATCACTCTTGATGCCCTTCTGTTCTCTGTTCTTTTAGGATGTCCTGTCTTCTCCACACTCTGGATGCCCTTCTGTCTTCTCCTTTCTGTGGATGTTCTTCTGTTCTCTCCTCTCTCTGGATGCCCTATTTTCCTCTCCTCTCTCTGGATACCTTTCCGTTATATCCTCTCTCTGTATGTCCTTCTGTCTTCTCCTCTCCCTGTATGCCCTTCTGTCTTCTCCTCCCCCTAAATTACCTTTTGTTGTCTCCTCTCTCTGGATGCCCTTCGGTTCTCTCCTCTAACCGGATCCCCTCTGCCTTCTCCTCTCTCTGGATGCCCTTCTTTTTTCACCTATCTTGGAAGCCTTTCTGTCTTCTTCACTCTCTACATGCCCTTCTTTTCTCTCTTCTCTCTGGAAGCCCTTCTGTTCTCTCCTCTCTCTGGATGCCCTTCTGTCTTGTCGTCTCTATGGATGGCCGTCTGTTCTCTTCTCTTGGGAAGCCCTTCTGTCTTCCCCTCTTTTGGGATGCCGTTCTAATCTCTCCACTCACAGGATGCTCTTCTTTCCAGTCATCTCTCTGGATGCCCTACTGTCTTCTCCTCTCTCTGGGTGCCCTTTTGTTTTCACCTATCTATGAATGCCCATCTGTCTTGTCCTCTCTCTACATGCCTTTGTGTCCTCTCAACTCTCTGGATGCCCTTCTGTCTTCTCTTCTCTCTGGACACCCTTCTGTTCTCTTCTCTTTGGATGCCCTTCTGTTCTCTCTTCTCTCTGGATGCCCTTCTGTCTTTTTGTCACTCTGGATGACATTCTTTTGTCTCCTCTTCCTGGATTACTTTCTGTTCTCTCCTCTTTCCAGATGCCCTTCTGTTTTCTTCTCTCTCTGCATGCTCTTCTTTTCTTTCCTCTCTCTGAATGCCCTTCTGTCCTCTACTCTCTCTGGATGCCCTTCTGTCTTCTCATCTATATGGATGCCCTTCAGCTCTCACCTCTCCCTAGATTCTCTTCTGTCCTCTCATTTCTCTGGATGCCCTTCGGTTCCCTTCTCTATCTGGACAATCATCTGTTTGCTCATCTCTGTGGATGACCTTCTGTTCTCTCCTATCTCTGGAAGACCTTCTGTTCTCTCATCTCTCTGGATGCCCTGTGTCTCTCCTCTTTCTGGATGTTCTTCTGTTCTCTCCTCTCTCTAGAAGCCCTTCTGTCTTCTTCTCTACTGTCTCTGGATGTTCTTCTGTCTTCTCTGCTCTCTGGATACTGTTCTATTCTCTACTCTCCCTGGATGCCCATCTGTTTTCTCTGCTCGCTGAATGCCCTTCTGTTCTCCATTCTCTGTGGATGTGTTTCTGTCTTCTCCTCTCTCTGGATGCCCTTCTGTTCTCTCCTCTCTCTGGATGCCCTTCTGACCTCTTCTCTCCATGGATGCTTTTTTTGTCTTCTCCTCTGTCTTGATGGCTTTCAGTTCTCTCCTCTCTTTGGATCTATTCTGGCCTCTCCTCTCTCTGGATGCCCTTCTCCACTCTCCTCTTTCTAGATGCCCTTCTGTCCTCTCTTCTCCCTGGATCCCCTTCTGTCCTCATTTATCTCTGGATGCCCTTCTGTTCTCTCCTCTCTCTGGATTCCCTATTTGTCTTCTCCTCTTGCTGGATGCCCTTCTCTTCTCTCCTCTTGCTAGATGCCTTTCTGTCCTCTCGTCTCTCTTGATGCCCTTCTGTGCTCTCCCCTCTCTGGATGACCTTCTGTCCTCTCCTCTCTCTGTATGCCCTTCTGTCTTCTCCTCTCTCCCTATGCCCTTCTGTCCTCTCCTCTCTCTGCATGCCCTTCTTTCTTCTTTTCTCCCTGGATGCCTTTTGTTCTCTCCTCTCTTTGGATGCCCTTCTTCCCTCTCTTGTATCTGGATGTCTTCTCCTCCCTTTAGATGCCTTCTGTCCTCACCTCTCTCTGGATGCCCTGCAGTCCTCTCCTCTCTCTGGATTTCCTTCTGTCCTCCAGATCTCTGGTTTCCCTTCTGTTCTCTTCCCTCTCTAAATTCTGTTCTGTCCTCTAATCTCTCTGAGTGCCCTTCTGTCTTATTTTCTCTCTGGAATCCCTTCTGTCCTCTCCTCTCTTCTGATGTCCTTCTGATCTCTCCACTCTCTGGATGCCCTTCGGTCCTCTCTTCACTTTGGATGCCCTTATGTTGTCTCCTCTCTCTCGATGCTCTTCTGTTCTTCCCAATCTGTGGATGCCATTTGATCCTCTTCTCTCTCTGGATGTCCTTCAGTCTTCTGCTCTCTCTGGAGGGGCTGCTGTTCTCTTCTTTATCTGGATTCTCTCCTCTACTCTCATCTCTCTGGATGCCCTTTTGTTCTCTCTTCTTTTGGGATGTCCTTCTTTCCTCTTCTCTCTCTGGACGCCATACTGTCCTCTCCTCTCTCTGGATTTCCTTCTGTCCTCTAATATCTCTGGTTTCCCTTCTGTTCTCTTCTCTCTCAAGATTCTCTTCTGTCCACTAATCTCTCTGGATGCCCTTCTGTCTTCTTCTCTCTCTGAAAGCCCTTCTGTCCTCTCCTCTCTCCAGATGCCCTTCTGTTCTCTCCTCCATCTGGATTCTCTTCAGTACTCTCATATCTCTGGATGTCCTTCTGTCTTCTCCTCTCTCTGGATGACCATCTGATCTCTCTTCTCTCCGGATGCTCTTCTGTCTTCTCTTCACTCTGGATGCCTTTCTCTCTTCTCCTCTGTATGGATGCACTTCTGTTTTCACCTCTCTATGGATGCCCTTCTGTCTTCTCCTCTCTCTGGATTCCCTTCTGTTCTCTCCTCTCATTGGATGCCCTTCTGTCTTCTTCTTTCTCTGAATGACCTTCTGTCTTCTCTGCTCTCTGGATACCATTCTATTATCTACTCTCTCTGGTTGCCCTTCTGTCTTCTCTGCTCTCTGGATGCCCGTCTGTTCTCTCCTCTCTGTGCATGCCCTTCAGACCTCTTCTCTACATGGAAGCTCTTCTGTTCTCTCCTCTCTCTAGATGCTCTTCTGTCCTCTCCTCTCTCTCTGGATGCCCTTCTGTCCTCTCCTCTCTCTGGATGCCCTACTGTTCTCTCCTCTCTCTGGATTCCCTTTTTGTCTTCTCCTCACTCTGGATGCGCTTCTCCATTCTACTTTCTCAAGATCCCTTGTGTCCTCTATTCTCTCTGGATATCCTTCTGTTCTCTCATCACTCTGGATTCCCTTTTGTTCTTTCCTCTCTCTGGGTGCCCTTCTGTCCTCTCCTACGTCTGGATGCCCTTCTGTATTTTCCTCTCTCCCTATGCCCTTCTGTTCTCTTGATTCTCTCGATGCCCTTCAGTCTTCTACTCTCTCTGTATGCCCGACAATTTTCTCATTACTCTGGATAACATTCTGTCTTCTCCTCTCTCTAGATGCCCTTCTGTTATCTCCTCTCACTTGTTGCCATTCTGTCCTCTCCTCTCTCTGGATGCCCTATGATCCTCTTTTCTCCCTGGATGTCCTTCAGTCTTCTGCTCTCTCTGGATGGGCTTCTGTTCTCTCCTCTTTCTGGATGCCCTTCTTATCTCTCATCTCTCTGGATGCCCTTCTGTTCTCTCTTCTTTTGGTATGTCCTGTCCTCTCCTCTCTCTGGATGCCCTTCTGTCTTCCTCTCTCTCTGGATGCCCTTCTGTTCTTTCCTCTCTCTGGATGCCCTTTTTTCCTCTCCTCTCTCTGGATACCCTTCTGTTCTCTCCTCTCTCTGTATGCCCTTCTGTTCTCCTCCTCTGTCTGGATGCCCTTGTGTCGTCTTCTCTCTCTGGATGCCATTTCTGTCCTCTCTTCTCTCAGGATGCCCTTCTGTCTTCACTTATCTCTGGATGCCCTTCTGTTATTTTCTTTCTCTGGATCATCTTCTCTTCTCTCATCTCTCTAGATGCCCTTGTGTCCTCTCCTCTCTCTGGATGCCCTTCTGTTTTCTCATTTCTCTGTATGCCCTTCTGTCCTCTCGTCTCTTTTTATGCCTTTCTGTTTTGTCCTCTCATCTGATGCTCTTCTATTCTCTCCTCCCTCTGGATGCCCTTCTGTATTCTCCTCTCGCAGGATACCCTTCTTTACTCTCCTCTCTCTGGATGCCGTTCTGTCTTCTACTCTCTCTGGATGCCCTTCTGTTCTCCATCCTCTCTCCGGATGACCTTCTGTCCTCTCCTAGCTCTGGATACCCTACTGCCCTCCTCCTCTCTCTGGATTTCTTCTGTCCTCTCATATCTCTGGTTTCCCTTCTGTTCTCTTCTCTCTCTAGATTCTCTTCTGTCTTCTCCTCCCTCTGGATACCCTTCTGTTCTCTTTTCTGTAGATGCCCTGCTCTCTCCTCTCTCTGAATGCCCTTCTGTTCTTTCTATCTCTAGTTGACCTTCTGTTCTCGTCCTCTATCCAGATGCCCTTCTGTTTTCTCCTCCCTCTGGATACCCGTTTTCTTCCTCTTTTCTGTGGATGCCCTTCTGTCCTCCCATATCTCTGGATGCCCTTCTCTCTTCTCCTCTTTCTGGATGCTCTTCTGTGCTCTGCTCTCTCTAGATGCCCTTTGTCCTCTCCTCTTTCTACAATGCCTTCTAGTCTCTTCTCTCCCTGGATGTACTTGTGTCCTCTCTTCTCTCTGGATGCCCATCTGTCCACTTCCTTCATGTATATGCCTTCTCTCTTCTCCTCATTCTGGATGCCCTTCTGTTCTCTCCTCTCTTAGGAAGTCCTTCTGTCTTCTCCTCTTTCTAGATGCCCTTCAATTCTCTCCTCATCCTGGATACCCTTCTGTCTTCAACATTCTCCAGATGCCCTTCTGCCTTCTTTTCTCGCTGGATGCCCTTCTCTTCTCTCCTCTCCTGGATGTCCTTCTAACATCTCCTCTCGCTGGATGCCGTTCTATTCTCTCCTCTCCTGGATACACTTCTGTCCTCTGTTCTTTCTGGATTCTCTACTGTTCTCTTCTATCTAGATGCCCCTCTGTCCTCTCCTCTCTCTGGATGCCCTTCTGTCCTCTCCTCTCTCTGGATGGCTTTCTGTTCTCTCCTCTCTCTAGATGCACTTCTGACCTCTCCTCTTCATGGATGCCCTTCTGTTTTCACCTCTCTCTGGATGCCCTTCTGTTCTCTCCTCTCTTGGATGCCCTTCTGTCCTCTTCTCTCTCAGGATTCCCTTCTGTCCTCTAATATCTCTCTTTGCCTTTCTGTTCTCTTCTCTCTCTAGATGACCTTGTGTCTTCTCCTCTCTCGAGGCCATTTTGTCTTCTCCTCTCTCTGGATGCAATTCTGTCTTTTTGTCTCTATGGATGACCTTCTTTTGTCTCCTCTCTCTGGATGACCTTCTTTTCTCTCCTCTGTGCAGATGTCCTTCTGTCCTATCCTCTCTCTCGATGCCCTTCTGTCTTCTCCTCTCTATGGATGCCCTTCTCTTCTCTTCTTTGTCTGGATGACCTTCTTTCTGCCCCTCTCTCTTGATGTGCTTCTCTTCTCTCCTCTCTCTGGATGATTTTCTGTTCTCTCCAGTCTCAGGATGCCCTACTGTCCGCACTTTCTCCGGATGCCCATTTGTTCTCTCCTCCCTCCAGATATATTTCTGTCCTCTCCTCTCTCTGTATGCCCTTCTGTTTTTTCATCTCTCTGGATGACCTCCTGTTGACTCTTCTCTCTGGATGACCTTCTGTTCTCTCCTCTATCATGATGCCCTTCGGTCTTCTTTTCTCTCTTGATGCCCTTCTCTTCATTCCTCACTCTATGGATGCCGTTCTTTTCTCTTCTCTCTGGATGCCCTTCTGTAATCTCCTCTCTCTGGATGCATTCTGTCTCTCCTCTCTCTGGATTCCCTTCTGTCCTTTCCTCTCTCTGGATGCTCTTCTGTCCTCTCCTCTCTTGCATGCCATTCTGTCCTCTTCTCTCTCTGGATTCCCTTCTGTCCTCTAATCTCTCTGGTTGCCATTCTGTTCTCTTCTCTCTATGGAGGCTCTCCTGTACTTTCCTCTCTCTGGATGACCTTCTGTTCTCTCCTTTCTCTGGATGACTTTCTGTCTTCTCCTCTCTCTGGATTGTCTTCTGTTCTCTCCTCTCTCTGGATTCCCTTCTGTTCTATCCACACTCCAGATGCACTTCTGTCTTCTCTTCTCTCTCCATGCCCTTCTGTTTTCTCCACTCTCTGGATGCTCTTCTGTTCTCTCCTCTCTATGGAGTCCCTTCTGTCCTCACCTATCTCTGGATGCCCTTCAGTCCTCTCCTCTCTCTGGATGCACTTCTGTACTCTTCATACTCTGCATGCCTTTCTTTCCTCCTCTCTCTGGATTTTTTTCTGTCCTCTCATATATCTGGTTGCCCTTCTGTTCTCTTCTCTCTCTAGATTATCTTCTGTCCTTTCATCTCTCTGTATGCCCTTTTGTTCTCTTCACTCTCTGGATGATCTTCTGTTCTCTCATCTCTCTGGATGATCTTCTGTTCTCTCATCTCTTTGATGCCCTTGTGTCCTCTCCTCTCTCTTTATGCCCTTCTGTTCTCTTCTCTCTCTCGATGATCTTCTGTTCTCTCATCTCTCTGGATGTCCTTGTGTCCTCTCCTCTCTCTGGATGCATTTCTGTTCTCTCTTCTGTCTGGATGCTCTTCTGTTTTCTTCTATCTCTGGATGTCCTTCTGTCCTCTCCTCTCTTTGGATGCCCTTCTGTTGTCTCGTTTCTCTCCATGCTCTTCTGTTCTCTCCTCTTTCTGGATGCCCGTCTGTTCTCTCCTCTCTCTGGTTGCTCTTCTTTACTCTCCTCTCTCTGTATGCCCTTCTGTCTTTTCCTCTCTCTGGATGCCCTTCTGTTCTCTCCTCTCTCTGTGAATGCCCTTCTGTCCTTTCCTCTTTCTGGATGCCCTTCTGTTCTCTACTTTCTCTGTATGCCCTTCTTTACTCTCCACTCTATGGATGCCCTTCTGTCTTCTCCTCTCTCTGGGTGCCTTTCTGTTCTATCCTCTTTCCGGATGCCTTCCTTTCCTCTCTCCTTCTGGATGCCCTTCTGTATTCTCCTCCCTCTGGATGCCCTACTGGTCCCTCCTCTATCTGGATGCCCTTCTGTCTTCTCTTCTCTATGGATGTCCTTTTGTTATCTTCTTTCTCTTGATGCCCTTCTGTTCTCCCCTCTCTCTAGATGGCCTTCTGTCTTCTCCACGCTCTGGATGCCCTTCTGTTCACTCATCTCTCGGATGGCATTCTGTCCTCTTCTATCTATGGTTGCTATTCTGTTCTCTTCATCTCTTGGATGCCCTGTGTCCTCTCCTCTCTCTGGATTCACCTTCTGTCCTCTCTTTCTCTATATGCTCTTCTGTACTTTCCTCTCACCTGAGGCCTTCTGACCTCTCCTCTCTTTGGATGCCCTCGGTTTTATCCATTCTGTGGATGCCGTTCTGTTCTCTCCTCTCGCTGGATGGCCTTTGTCTCTTATCTCTCTTGATGCCTTCGTCCTGTTCTCACTCTGGATTCCTTCGTCCTCCTTATCTCTTCTGGATGCCCCTCTGTCTTCTTTTCTCTCGGATGCCCTTCTCTTCTATTTCATCTATCAGATTCCCTTTCTGTATCTCCTCTCTCTCTCTGATTCCTCTTCTGTCATCTCCTCCTCTGGATGACCTTCGTTGGCTCCTTTCTTACATGCTCTTCTGCTCTTCCTCTCTCTGGAAGCCCTTCTGTCCCTCCTCTCTCTGATCCCTTCTGTCTTTCATCGCTATGGATGAACTTCCTTTGTCTCCGGTCTATGGACTGACCTGATATTCTATCTTGATCCAGATGCCCTTCTGTCTTCTCTCTCTCTGGATACAATTCTGTCTTTCCTCTCTCTGGAGCCCTTCTGTCCTTCATCTTTCTGGATGCCCTTCTGTCTCATCATATTTAGGATGCCCTTCTGTGTATCATCTCTCTAGATTCATTCTGTCCTCCATCCCTTCTGGATGACCATCTGTTCTATTCACTCTCTGGAGATCGTCTGTTCCGTCACTCTGTGGATGCAATCTGTTCTCTCCTCTCTCTGGAAGATCTTTTGTTCTCCCATATTCTCTCGGATGCCCTGTGTCCTCCCTCTCTCTGGATGACTCTGTTCTCTCCTCTCTCTGGATGCCCTTCTTCCTCGCTGTCTCTGAATAGCCTTCTGCCTATACTCTCTCTTGGATGCCTTCTGTCCTCTCCTCCATTGTATGCCCTTCTTTCTTCTTCTCTCTCTGAATGCCCTTCTTTCTCTTCTCTATGGATCCCTTCTGCTAATCTCCTCTATCTGGATGATCTATCTTCTCCTCTCTCTGATGCACTTAGGATCTCTCTCTCCCTGGATGAGATGCCTTTCGTCTCCTCCCCTCTCTGGATGCCCTTCTGTACTCTTTCTCTAGATGCCCTTCGGTTCTCGTGTCCTCTTCGATGCCTTCTGTCCTCTTCTCTCTATGGATTCTCATCTGTCCTCTAATATCTCTCTTGCCTTTGTTCTATTCTCTCTATGGAGGATCTCCTGTAATATCATATCTCTGGATGCCTCTGTTCTCTCCTCTCTCGGATGATGTCTTCTGCTCTCTCTTCAATGCACTTATGTCTCTACTCTCTCTGATGATTTTGTTCTCTCCAGTTTCAGGAAGCCCTTATGTCCACCTTTCTCCGGATGCCCTTCTGTTCTCTCCTCTCTTGTAGTGAGCCACTGTTCAGTGGCTACACACGTGGCATTTTCCAAGATGGCGCTGGCCGCATGGTCCCCCAGCAGTAAACAATCATTCTGCCGCAGCTGCTAGGCAGAAAGAGCGCCAAGCCACTGGCTATCCCGAGGCGTAATATGCGTGGTGAGCGAACAGCCATTCAGAAGTAATACGGACTCTAGGGTGTATTTAAGGGATCCCTTCAGGTTCTTGGTATTTCCACTTATCGTGTGGAGCAGTAAACCCGACTACCACCCCTGTCTTTATTCGCGGGCGAAAAAGGGATTTTGGGGCATTCGTTTCATACTGGTGCGAGATCAGGCGTATTTTTAAGGCGCTGCGGGGACCACCCAAGATTGGGAACGGGTAAAAACTGAGGAATCGAGGTGCATCTGGAAGGTATGCTTGGCGTGGAGACCTTGTTTGCGACCGAATTTCGTCCACTGCCGCTGCTGTAGCAGCGGCCTTGTGCTCGTGTGTTTTCGTTGCAGTCTATTTTGTTGTGAGGACCTAGCCCGAGGCAAAGCTAATAGGTGAGGCAGAGAGGTTTAAAAAGGTCTGCTCTAAAGCTATCAGAACCAGGATGTGGCAACAGGCGCTCAGCCATAGGGTTGGAAAGAGAAACAGACGAAGAAGTCTGGAGAGAGACTGGCCAGAGAGTTGGGTTATAGGAAAGAATGTTCAGGAGGAATACAGGCTAATGCAGTGCCTATTAAAGCTACAAAACCTTCACGGCTTGTGAAGAGAAGCGGGAACCCCCTCACCCAATTAAGGAGCCTGCTTCCATACACCTTAGCAGCTCTGAGGAAGATCTAACCAAAAGGAGAGGAAGAGGGCCTGGGGCAGGAACCGCTGCCGTACTAAGGCTGGCGGTTCCAAAGTAAGACTAAGAAAGCCTTTGAATTCCTCAGCCCCACCTTAGCTCCGACTCATGATTCGGGTGGAGACCCTAATTCATTCCTCAGCCCGGCAGATCGGAGGCAGCTACAGCTGAATTTCTGGTCTTTGAAGCGGCAGAAGAGCGCCGTTTATGCTCCCGTAGATTATAGACAGGTCAAAGAAATTAGCGGAAGCAGTGCGCAGATATGGAATTGGAGCTAACTTTACTGTAGCCCAAGTAGAGAGGTTAGCTACAGCCGCTGACTCAGGAGAGTGGCAGAACACAGGAAGGCGCGGGGGGTATTAACAATATGGGCCAATACCTAGAGGGGAATGCCTTGTTGGCAATGGAGGGTTACAAGCACAAGCTAGGAGTAATGCAAATACTGAGGGACAGGAATTATGGACTTTTGATATGTTAGCGGGAGTTGGCGTTAACACGGCGAATGACCAGGAACACTCCATCCTTGGCAGGTCGACGAGCAGACCCAGCAGCAGACTGCGATAAAGGCGTGGAAGTCCCTCCTAGGAAGGAAGGCAGTAACCTTATTTGTCAAGATAATCAGACAGCTAATGAGTGTCTCGACTTTGTGGCGCGGATAGACGAGCAGCGGGTAGAATCTCTGGTGAACCAGAAAAGGCGATGCCAATAATAGAAACAGCTGGTTTTGAAAATGCACGGCGGAGTGCCGTGCTGCTATCTGCTCCTCGGGAGAGCTAAGGGTTAAAGATTGGTTAAGAGTATGCCGAGGATTGGGAGAGGGTCCCCTTACTAATGCAGGCTCGCGGCGGTGAAATTAGAAATGGCAGGCAGTACTGCTTAGGGTCAGAATAGTGGGAACCTTCCCGTCAAACACATATGGCCCGGTGTATGCCGTGGGAAGGCCGGACCCGGAATAGGAAAAGGGAGTGCCAAATAATCAAAATACCATGAAGCGTGTACTAGTGTGGAAAAGGCTATCATTTGGCTCAAGATTGCTGTTTATTAGAGATATAAAAGGTCAAATCTCCCCAAATCTCTCAGCAAAAGGAGGAAAATTTTTCAAAAAACGGATATGCGGGCCGAGAATCCAGGGCCCCAAAAAAGATATGGGACACTGCGGAAACACTCAGGGGCCTCGTTCAAAACTTGGAAGAGCCACACAAGGGGCTCGCAAAGACTGGAACCTGTGCTCAACCTCCCGAGTCGTATTAATGCCACACATGGGGGTGCAGCCGATCCCGGTAGATTACAGAGGCTCCCTGCAAGAGAGAAGCGTTGGTGTTATATTAGGCCGTTCCTCTCTCACCTTAAAGGGCTTGTGGAAACCCCGGTTGAATAGATCAGGATGATACCAGAGAACTCAAGTTCTCTGTTGTCTAGTCCGCAAGGGACATTCCTATCCCCATAGGGACAGGATCGCTCAATTGATTGTTCTTCCAAGCTTGCATGATTGGTCTTTCCTTCACTGGAAGCTTAGAGGTTCTCCGGGGCTTGGTCCTCAGGAATGACTTCGCTCATAGGTGGTGATTGTTAAAACATATCACCTTACGTTAGCAATAGAGGGAAGAAATTTACCGAACTGGATCAGGAGCGGATATAAAAGTATCAGTTCCGCTAATTGGTGGCCTAGGAATGGCTGTAGAGAGATCATCTCACTGACTACAGGATTGCGGATATGAGGCCAGCCCTGCGTCAAGCTCCGCTCGTTTGAGTGGATAGGCAGCATCGGGTCAGACAGAGAAGTTTTATACCGTAGTGCTTCCTCCATAACCTCTGGGAAGGGACATTTAGAGGGGCCTAGGGCTAGTCTGACCAGTGAATACTCCCCACAATCTGAACATTATGAAAAGCATGGGATTTAAAGAAGGGAAAGGTCTTGGCAGAACGAACAAGGAAGGTTAGATCCTGTTCACAAGAATCAAAACGCAGGAAGACACGGGACTGGGTTTTCCTAGTTGCCACTGAGGGTCTATGCCCATACC
>NW_023046113.1:0-71268 GCF_011762505.2 Arvicanthis niloticus
AGAGGAGAAGACAGAAGGTCATACAGAGTACGCAGAGTGTACAGAAGAGCATCCGAGGAGGAGAGAACATAAATACATCCAGGAAAGGAGAGACCAGAATGACATCCATAGAGTGGAGAAAAACAGAAGGACAGACAGAGTAGGTGAGGACAGATAGCGTCCAGAGAGTGGCGAAGACTGATGGGCTCTGGAGAGAGAGAGAACAAAAGGGTATCTGAAGAGAGTAGAAGACAGAATAGCATCCAGAGACAGAAAAAATCGCAGGCCCATCCGAGACAGAAGAGAACAGAAGGGCATACAGAGAGGCAAGGACAGAAGGGCATCTGTAGAGAGGAGAAGACAGAAGGGCAATACAGAGAGAGGAGAGCTCAGAAAGTATAATAGAGAAAAGAGAACCAGAAGGGCATCCAGACAGAGGAGAAATAGTGAGAGAATCCAGAAAGGGCCCGGACATAAGGGCAGCCAGAGAGAGCAAGACAGTATGGCATCTGGAGAAGGAAGAAGTGAAGGGCATCTAGAGAGAGAGGAGAAGACAGAGAGAACCTTAGACAAAAAAACATAGGGCTTTCAGGGAGAGGAGAGAACAGAAGGGCATCCAGAGAGAGGAGATAGAGAAGGTCATACAGAGAAAGGCAAGGAAAGAAGTGCATCCAGAGAGAGGAAGAGGACAGACGGAATTAGTAGGAGGAGAAGACATAATGGCATCCAGAGAGAGGATATAACAAAAAGGCATCCAGCAAGAGGAGAGGACAGAATGGCATCCACAGAGAGGAGAGACAGAAAGGCATCCAGAGATTGGAGAAGACAAAGGGCATCCATAGAGAGGAGAGAACAGAAGGGCCTCCATACAGAGGACAGTACGAGGGGAATGCAGAAAGAGGAGAGGACATCAGGGCATCCAGAGAGAGTTAGAGAAGAGTATGGCTTCTGGGAGAGCGGAGAGAAGTGAAGGGCATTCAGAGAGAGGTAGAAGACAGAAGAGCATCCTGAGAGAGGGAGAAAACAGAAAGGCATCCTGAGAGAAGGAAGAACAGAAGGGCATCCAGAGAGGGAGAGACATGAAAGTATCCAGAGAGAGGAGAGGACAAAAGAGCATCCAAGAGAAGGACAGAACAGAGGGCATGCAGAGAGAGGAGAAGACAGATTGGGGTTCCCTGAGCAAAAAAAGAACAAAGGGCATCAGAGAGAGAAGAGACAGAAGGGCATCCTGAGAGTATAGAGGACGAAGGGCATCCAAGAGAGGAGAGAACAGAAAAGCATCCCGAGAGAAGAGAGAACAAAAGGGCATCAAGAGATTGGAGAGGACAGAATGGTATCCGGAGAGAGCAGAAGAAAGAAGGGCATACAGAGAAAGGAGATAACAGAAGGGCATCCATAGAAGGAGGACAGAATTTCCTCTGGAGAGAGGAAAAACGAAGGGCAATCCAGGACAGAGGAGAGTAAGGAAGGGAAGCCAAAAAGATGAGACTACCGAAGGCATCTGGAGACAGTAGAAACAGTATGGCATTCTTATAGGTGATAGAAAAAAAGGGCATCCAGAGGAGGAGAGGACAGAAGGGCATACAGAGAGAGGAGAGAACAGGAAATCATCCAGAGAGAGCAGCAACGATCAGAAGTTCATCCAGAGAGAGTAAAAGACAAAGGGCATCCAGAGAGAGGACAAGACAGAAGTTCATACAGAGAAAGGAGAGTACAGAAGGGCATCCAGTGAGAGGAGAGGAACAGAAGGGTATCTGAGAGAGGAGAAGGCAGAAGGTCATACGAGAGAGGAGAGGAGAGAAAGGCATCCCGCAGAGAGGAGAAAACAGAAGTTATCCAGAGAAATGGAGAACAGAAGGGCATCTTACTGAGGAGAAGACAGAAGGCACCCAGAGAGAGGAATAACAGAAGGGCATCAGAGAGAGGAGAGAACAGAATGGCATCTGGAGAGAGGAGAGAAAGGAGGCATCCAGACATGGAGGTAAGGAAGGGAATCCAGAAAGAGAAGAGGACAGAAGGGCATCTGGAGAGGGTAGAGAACAGTATGGCATCCAGAAAGAAGAGAGATGAGAAGGGCAACCAAGAGAGAAAGACAAAAGAGCATCCTGGAGAGAAGAAAACCGAAGGGCATGCAGAGAGAGGAGAGACAGAAGGAATCAATATAAAGGAAACAGAAGGGCATCCAGAGAGAGGAGAGGAGAGAAGGGCACCCGGATAGTGTAGAGAACAGTAGCGCACGGAGAGAGGAAAGAAGGGAAGGTCAAGCAGAGAGAGAGAGAAGGACATGAGGTCATCCTGAGTGAGGAGAAAACTGAAGGGAATCAGAGGAGGAGAGAACAGAAGACCATCCAGAGAGAGAAGAGAACAGAAGGGCATCAAGAGAGGAAGAACAGAAGAGTATCCAGAAAAAGGAGAGTACAGAAGGCATCCAGAAAGATGCGAAACAGAAGGGCACCAGAGAGAGAAGAAGACAATGGGGCAATCTGGAGAGAGGAAGAACAGAAGGGCATCTAGAGATAGGAGAGGACAGAAGGGCATTCAGAGATTAGAGAGGACAGAACGGCATCCAGAGAGAGGAACGGACAGAAGGGATCAAAGAGAGAGTAAGAACAGAAGGGAATCCAGAGAAAGAATAGGAACAAAGGCATGCAGAGAGAGGAAAGAACAGAAAGCATCAGATAAAAAGAGAACAGGAGGGCATCCAGAGAGAGGAGAGGACAGAAGTGCAATCCTTAAAGAGGAGAAGACAGAAGGCTTCCAGAGAGAGGAGATAACAGAAGGCATCCAGAGGATGAGAGGACAGAATGGCATATGAAGTGAAGAGAGAACAGAAGGGCATCCAGACCGAGGAGGAGTAAAAAAGGGAATCCAGAAAGAGGAGAGGACAGAAGGGCATCCGAGAGAGTAGAGTAGAGTATGGAATCCGGAGAGAGGAGAGAAGAGAAGGGCAACCAGAGGACAGAGAATAAGACAGAAGAGCATCCTTGAGAAGAGAAAAGAGAAGTGTATCCAGAGAGAGTAGACTACAGAAGGCCATCAAGATAAAGAGAAAACAGAAGGACATCCAGAGACAGCAGAGTACAGAAGGGAATAAGGAGAAAGTAGAGAAGAGTATGGCATCTGGAGAGGGAGAGAACAGAATGGCATCCAGACGTAGAGGATAAGACAGAAGAACATCCTGAGAGAAGAGAAAAGAGAAGGGTATCCAGAAAGAGGAGAGAACGAAGGCCATTAATATAAAAGAGAAGACAGAAGGGTATCCATAGAGAGGAGAGAACAGAAGGCCATCAAGATAAAAGAGAAGACAGAAGAACATGCAGACAGAGGAGATAAAAGTAGGGCATCCAGAGATAGAAAACAGAAGGGCATCCAGAGACAGGAGAGTACAGAATGGCATCCAGAGAGGTGAGAAGACAGAAGGGCATCCAGAGAGAGGACAAAAACAGAAGGGCAATCAAACTAGAGGAAAAAACAGAATGGCATCTAGAGAGAAGAGGAGACAGATGGGCATTCAGAGTGAGGTGAATACTGAAGGTCATACAGAGAGAGAGAGATCAGTAGGGCATCCATGGAAAGGAGAAAACAGAAAGGCATCCAGAGAGAGGAGAAGACAGATGGGCATCCAGAGATATGAGAGAAAAAAAAGCATCTGGAGATAGGAGAAGACAGAAGGGCATCCAGAGACAGGAGGAAGAACAAAGGGCATCCAGAGACAGGAGATGAACAGAAGGGCATCCAGAGAGAGGAGAGGACAGAAGGGCATCCATAGAGAGTTGAAGACAGAAGTTCATCCAGAGAGAGGAGAGGACAAAAGACCATCCAAAGAGAGGAGAGGATAGAAGGGCACCCAGAAACTGTAGAGAACAGTAGGGCATCCGGAGAGAGGAGAGAAGTTAAGGGCAAGCAGAGAGAAAGGAGAGGACAGGAGGGCTACATGAGAGAGGAGAAACTGAAGGAAATTGAGAGAGTTTAAAGAACAGAAGACAATCCAGAGAGAGGAGAGAACAGAAGGTCATCAGAGAGAGGCGAGAACAGAAGAGTATCTGTTGGGCCTAACACAAGGTCTAATCTCCATTCCACCTTCACCCTTCAGTCACATACACAGGTGGAGGGTGTGAACAGGCCCTAGAGAGATTTCATACTAATAAGGTACCTGAAGGCCAGAGGTGGAGCCATTAAACATTCCTCCCGAGCCCCTCCCCCTTCTCCCCTCCCCTTTTAAACTCAGGTTGATCCTGGGTTTATGGGGTTATGCATCCAGATCCATTCACAGATCCGCCATGTGAATAAACCAGATTTGGAAAACCAAGGCTTCCTCATGTGTTGGGGCTGCACTGCTATGAGGAACTGTGAGGAGCCAGAGAGAGGCTTTTAGATAATGAGCAGCCGGGCCCAACTTCCAGCTGGAGGAACCCAGAGTGTTCCCAGCTGACTACCCACAGCATGGCAGGAAAATCTCTGGGATCCCCAGCCTTTTTTCCCAACATCTGTCACCCAACGTGGGGCCTTGGAAGCCACATAGCCACGCAGCCACTGAAACTCGGGAAAGGTAAGCCACCCAATTCTTGAAACAAGCAATCTGTTTTTTCCTCCTGTGTTTCAGTTGGAAGCCATCATGTGGATTTAAGTAAGCCAAAGGAGCTTTTGCTACCTCCTGGCCAGAGCCACTCTGGTGTTTGTTCAAGGCTTCACTGGCCTCTGCTTAAATCCTGACAGCCCACAATGGCATTGGGCAAAGACTCTCTATCTAGACTCTCTTTAAAACAAAAGAAAACTGGTAATGCAGCAGCCATTTAAAAGCCATAAGGGTGGCTGCCAGTTCTTAAATCTGCGGGAAGGCTTGGCACTCTTGGACCATTGTGGAATCCCCCAAGCCATAGGCCAAGGGAACGTTACCATTGGATAAGGCATTTCTCCTATTTTTCTATCATGGGAAACTCCACCTCATGTAAATGTTCACCTCAGGCCAAGCAAATATATTCCCTACTAAAGACCCATGGGATAAGAATAGGAAAAAAGCAAGCCTCCTTGTTTTGGAGGAAGTTCTTCAGATAGCACCATGCATTGCAGAGGATAATATTTACAGTCCAGACTCTTGGAGCAAAGTAGCTTCCCTTATCAAAAACAGAGATAAAAAAAACCCTTGTGAGTTTTTGCCAATCTTAGCTGTAATTCGGCAATGTATAGGACCATCGAAAATAGGACAGACTGAAAACAACACACAACTCCTAGGGCCCCTCAGTCAAATGAACCCAAAGATCAAGGTCCCAAAAATCACATTGTTTCAGACATCGGGCCCTTACCCAACTAATAAGAGAGATAAAATTCATATACCCACCCCTCCCCCTTATGCCTTGGAGGAAATGAAACCATGTGCTCCTCCTGTCCTCCCTCCCCCATCCAAAGGCAAGGCTCCATTAAAATACCAAAAGAGCTTTCCCCTGCCTCCCCTCTTACCTCCCAACCAAAGAGACATAAGTCCCCTCCCCCTCCTCTTAGCCACAAAAGTAGCAGTCCTTCAAATCCGTAGGTAAAACCCAAACTGCTCGAACATTCCAAGTTAATATCCACCCCACTCGAGCTAAAGCACTTAACTGGTACCCAGTCCAAGCCTCTGACCTAAAAGAACTCAGGCAGGCAGTGAAGGAGATGGCATTCACACCCGTGGACATAATCCCTCCTACAGAGCCATATTGTCAACTAAACACCCCCAAGATCGGAGAGATATTTGCCGTTCTGCCCTTCCTGATCCAATGTTTCTAGAATTGGAGGCCTACTATCGTGATGAGTGTCCTCAGCAAGTCAGGCAAAACCAGGGAAGGTAAGATGACACTCCATGGGGTTTTAAAGAACTGTTTTGGCCAGGAAGATTTCTTTACTGGGGCACAACAGGCAAGTCAGCCAGCAGGCTACTATGACCAGGTCCGCCTCTGTGCCATTCAACCTGGCATAGGCTTACTCCACCTTCAGGGTCACAAGACCCTGCCCCTCACTGCTCTCCCTTCATCAGAAGCCTGTAGAATCCCTATCTGATTTTATCCTCAGAACTAAAATGAGCTTAGAAAGAAAATCTGCAACCCCACAGCTAGAGACTTCTTCTTAAAACCATTATTTAGGAACACATGACTTCTGAGTCTAGGCTAGCTTGCCAGGGTCTCCGGGAGGAGCATGATGATAGGTGGATTGTAGCAACCAGAGAAATAGGAACCTCATCAAATCAGGTTGCATCCATAGCTCAGGCATTTGTGGCAGCAATAAAAACAGAAAAATCTGCCTCAAAAGTGGGGAGACAAGACATTGGAAGGATGAATGCCCTACAACCTGCCATCCCTGGGGCTGGGAGACACATCGAGACTGTGAACACTTACAAGCTACAAGAGTGAGGCTGGAAGGGCCACCACCAGTGGCACTACAATCCTACAGGTTGTGGCCAACACCTGACATCTGTGGCACCCCCCAGACCCAGCACCTAAGAGCCCTGCGGCCAGCGGTGTGGCCCAGGCCCGGGCGCCCACAGGCAGCAGGGACACAGAGAAAAAGGTTTTTGCCACAAAGTCCTTGGCACTGTCAAATGGTTCAATGTCAGAAACAGATATGGATTTATAAATCGAAATGACACCAAAGAAGATGCTTGTTCACCAGACTGCCATCAAGAACAATAATCCACGCAAGTATCTGCATAGTATGGGGAAGGGAGAAATTGTAGAGTTTGATGTGGTTGCAAGAAAAGGGGTCCTAAAGCAACAAATGTGACTGGCCCAGATGGAGTTCCAGTAGAAGGGAGCCACTATGCTGCTGATCAGCGCCGATATGGCAGGTGCTCGTGGACTTCCCCATAATGCTGGTTAGATTAGACAGATGAAAGATGGAGTCCCTGAGGGAACACAACTCCTGGTCCATCGGAATCCAACCTACCACCCAGTTCCGCAGGGCCCACTCGCCCACGCACGAGCCCATATCATTCCCTATAGGTGGTAGAGGACACAGAAAGGGCCAGCTCCAAGAGTGTTCCCCCCAGTTGTTGTCCACAGAAAACCTCTTTGCAAACTCTAGGACAGTGAGTAATCCCCAGCCTAGTTCACAAGACTATGAAGGCTTCTTTCTGTCTCCCCCCTCTCTTTCTCCACGTGTTCCTTGTTAGCTTCTTCTAATTTTTAGCTACCACTAGCTCCTGCCTAGTTCAAAAGACTAGGCCCCACTCTTTCTCATGTGTTCCTGGTCAACTTCTCTAACTCCTCCTCTTTCTCTCTGTCTGTCTATCCCTCTCCACATGCTTTCAAGCTCAAGGGCAAGATGGCAGCCACCCCCTAGCCTCCACTTTGCCCATCCCCCAGCTCCACAGAGAGGGCTCTTTCACAGACAACAGCTGTCTTTCAAGTCACAGTGCCTACTGTGACCCTCCTAAGACCCCTTCCTTAGGTGAGAGATTCGTATAGCCTTTCACTCTCTGACTCTTAGCTCTCCTATCAAGCCTCTGTGTCTCTCCCTATAACTTTCTTCAAGTTAGCCTTTTGATCCTTCTCTACATTTAAATTTTCTAAGAAAAAGAGGTGGAATACAGGTCCTCTCTGCCAGAACACCCAGACGCCACATGGCAGAGCAAGGCCCCTCCCCACTGCTTCTAAACCCGCCATGCTGCTTTCTCCCCAACAGGAGGGCCTGCAACAACGTTCCTGTTTTTCCAACCAAAAAAAAATTCCTTTTCTTTCTAACAGGAACACCTAGAGCAACAATGCTTGTGTTTTTCAACCAAAATTTTTGTTATTTTTATTTTAATGCTGCCTTTTTCTCTCTAATATTCGTGACATATGTCCAACATTATTTTTTCAACCTTTATAATTTCTTCAAGGTTTAAAAGCCATCTAATTTCCTTCCACAGTTTAAGTCAACGTGCTGATCACCATTTCTTGAGTCTTAATTAACACTAATTTCTTTTACAGGCAACTGTGGCTGCCAATCCCAGATACAAAATTAACATTGTTTTTCTCCCTCAGCTACCCAAAAACAGACTCAAAGATATCTTCCAGGACTAAACTTTCTCAAACACCTTTACTTTTCCAGGATCTTAACGACAGGCCATAAGGTGCTTGTTCCCAAGCAATTTAATGCTCAGTATCCAGCCTACAGACATCTCCCTGCCAGAGATGCTGCTTCCCTCCTGTGATTATCCTACAGGTATACCCACAGATCCAACAGAGTCCAGCCATCCTCTGGAACCTGCCTGAGATGCCAAGCTGCTTTCTCCAGCCACCTCATCTGACTGCAGACTCCAGAGACACGCTGAGATCCAGTGACAGCACCACCTCCTGGAACCTGCCAGGCTGCCTTCTTCTCAGCCATCTCATCTGACTGAAGACCCAAAACATGCTGAGATCCAGAAACCCCACACCAGGCTCCAGAGATGCACGCTAGAACCCAGAGACACTCACTACAGAAACATATCCAGACCTTCCAGCTACAAATAAACTCTTTGCCAAAGTCACATAGCTAAAGTTACATGTTAGTGAGGAAAACATAATGACTATTTAGATTAATCAGATGTTATTACCCTCAAACTGTACCACCTGTGTTCAGTTGTTTCAATTATCCATTGCCTTCCTAACCCCCATTCCCAGCTCCCCTCACCCTTTGTCTTAATTGTGCACACCCTATGGCCTTCATAGTGTTTTATTTTGACCACCTTATCCAAAATTTTCACTAAAAAACAGTGAGATGTTGGGCCCCGAAGACATGGTTTGGACATAGCCTGGTTGAACGAGCTTTGAACCCCAGAGAACCTTTAAGAGATGGTAGGATGTTCAGCTCTGTTCCTAGGCCCCCTTGATAGAGCTCTGGGTTTGAGATAGCCAGGGACCCCAACAGGACATTGCCTGTCAGGGATGACACATTATCTCCCCGAGCTCCTGGATTCCAGACTACTTCCATGTGGGTTTATGGGGTATGCATCCAGATCTATTCACAGATCCGCCATGTGAATAAACCAGTTTTGGAAACCCAAAAGCTTCCTCATGTGTTGGGCTGTGCCTCTATGAAGAACCGTGAGGATCAGAGAGACTTTTAGATAATGAGCAGCTGGGCCCAACTTCCAGCTGGAGGAACCAGAGTGTTCCCAGATGACTACCCACAGCATAGAGGGAAAAACCCTGGATCTCCAGCCTTTTTTCCCACAAGTATCAAGAAAAATGAGAGGACAGAAGGGCATCCAGAGAGAGGAGAAAACAGAAGGCCATCAAGATAGAAGAGAAGACAGAAGGGCATCCAGAGAGAGGAGAGAACAGAAGGGCATCCAGAGAAAGTAGAGAAGAGTCTGGATCCTGAGAGAGGAGAGAAGAGAAGGACATCCAGAGAGAGAGGATAAGACAGAAGAGCATCCTGAGAGAAGAGAAAAGAGAAGGGTATTCAGAGAGAGAAGAGAACAGAAAGCCAACAAGATAAAAGAGAGACAGAAGAACATATAGACAGAGGAGATAAAAGAAGGGCATCCAGAGATAGAAACAGAAGGGCATCCAGAGATAGGAGAGTACAGAAGGGCATCCAGAGAGGTGAGAAGACAGAAGGGCATCCAGAGAGAGGACAAAACAGAAGGGAATCAAACTAGAGGAAAGAACAGAAAGGCATCTAGAGAGAAGAGAAGACAGAAGGGCATCAGGAGTGAGGAGAAGACCAAAGGGCATCCAGAGAGAGGAGAGATCAGCAGGGCATCCAGCGAAAGAAGAAAACAGAAGGGCATCCACAGAGAGGAGAAGACAGAAGGTCATACATAGAGAGGTGAGGACAGAAAAGCATCTGGAGAGAGGAGAAGACAGATGGGCATACGAAGAGATGAGAGAACAGAAGGGCATTCGGAGAGAGGAGAAGACAGAAGGCATCCAGAGAGAGGAGAAAACGAAGGGCATCCAGAGACAGGAAGAACAGAAGGCATTCAGAGAGAGGAGAAAACAGAAGGGCATCCAGAGAGAGGAGAAGACAGAAGGGAATCTAGAGAGAGGAGAGATCAAAAGGGCATCCAGTAAGAGGAGAAGACAGGATGACATGCAAAGGGAGGAGTGAACAGAAAGCATCCAGAGAGAGGAGAGAACAGAAGGGCATCCAAGAGAGAGAGAGAGGAAAGAAGACCATACTTAGGAGAAAACAGAAGGGAATCCAGAGAGAGAAGAGAACAGAAGGTCATCCAGAGAGAGTAGAAGACAGAAGGTCATCCAGAGGGAGGAGAGGACAGAAGACCATCCAGAGAGAGGAGAGAAGAGAAGGGCATCCAGAGAGAGGAGAGAAGAGAAGGGCATCCAGAAAGAGGAGAAGACAGAAGGTCATACAGAGAAAGGAAAGTACATAAGGGCTTCCAGAGAGAGGAGATGACAGAAGGGCATTCAGAGAGTGTAGAGAACAGAAGGGCATCCAGTGAAAGGAAAGAACAGAATGGCATTCAGAGAGAGGAGTAGACAGAAGGTCATACAGAGAGAAGAGAGGACAAAAAGGCATCCAGAGACAGGAGGAGACAGATGGGAATCCAGAGAAATGAGAGAACAAAAAGCATCCAGAGAGAGAAGAAGATAGAAGGGCATCCAGAGAAGGGAGAGAACAGAAAATCATCCAGAGAGAGTAGAGAACAGAAGGTCATCCAGAGAAAGGAGAGAACAGAAGGGCATCTGTAGAGAGTAGAAGACAGAAGTGCATGCAGAGAGAGGAGAAAAAGAAGGGCCTCCAGAGAGAGGAGAGGACAGAACGGCATCCAATAGAGAGGAGAGAAGAGAATGGCATCCAGACAGAGGAGAGTAAGGAAGGGAATTCAGAATGAGGATAGAACAGAAGGGCATGCGAATAGAGTAGGAGAACAGTATGGCATCTGAGAGAGGAGAAGAGAAGGGCATCCAGAGAAAGTAGAAGACAGAAGAACATGCACACAGAGGAGAGAAAAGAAAGGCATCCAGACATAAAAAAAAACAAAAGGGCATCCAGTGTTAGGAGAGTACAGAACAGCATCCAGAGAGGTGAGAAGACAAAAGAGCATCCAGAGAGAGGAGAAAACAGAAGGGCATCAAACTAGAGGAGAGAACAGAAGGGCTTCTAGAGAGAGGAGAAGACAGAAGTTCATACAGAGAGAGGAGAGGACATACGGGCATCCTAAAGAGAGGAGAGGACAGAAGGGCATCCAGAGAGAGGAGAAGACAGATGGGCATCCGGGGAGATGAGGAACAAAGGGCATCAAAGAGAGAGAAGAGAGGAAAGAAGACCATACTTAGAGAGGAGAAAACAGAAGGGAATCCCGAGAGAGGAGAGAACAGAAGGTCATCCAGAGAGAGTAGAAGACAGAAGGTCACCAGAGAGAGGAGAGAACAAAAGTCCATCCAGAGAGAGGAGAGAAGAGAAGGGCATCCAGAGAGAGGAGAGGACAGAAGGGCATACAAAGAGAGAGTGAACAGAAAAGCATCCAAAGAGTGGAGATCAGAGGGCATCCAGAGAGAGAAGAGAGGAAAGAAGACCATATTAGAGAGGAGAAAACAGAAGGGAATCCAGAGAGAGGAGAGAACAGAAGGGAATCCAGAGAGAGTAGAAGACAGAAGGTCATCCAGAGAGAGGAGAGGACAGAAGACCAACCAGAGAGAGGAGAGAAGAAAAGGGCATCCAGAGAGAAGAGAGAAGAGAAGGGAATCCAGAGAGAGGAGAAGAAAGAAGGTCATACAGAGAAAGGAGAGTACATAAGGGCATCCAGAGAGAGGAGAGGACAGAAGGGCATTCGAGAGAGTAGAGAACAGAAGGGCATCCAGCGAAAGGAGAGAACAGACTGGCATTCAGAGAGAGGCATAGACAGAATGTCATACAAAGAGAGGAGAGGACAGAGAGGCATCCAGAGAGAGGAGAAGACAGATGGGCATCCGGAGAAATGATAGAACAAAAAAGCATCCAGAGAGAGGAGAAGACAGAAGGGCATCCAGAGAGAGGAGAGAACAGAAAATCATCCAGAGAGAGTAGAGAACAGAAGGTCATCCAGAGATAGGAGAGAAAGAAGGGCATCCATAGAGAGTAGAAGACAGAAGGGCATCCAGAGAGAGGAGAAAAAGAAGGGCATCCAGAGAGTGGAGAGGACGAGGTGGACATCCAAAAAGAAGAGAGAACAGAAGGGCATCCAGAGAGATGAGAGAACAAGAGAGAATCCAGAAAGAGGAAAGAACAGAAGCCCATCCAAAGAGAGCAGACGAGTGAAGGACAACCAGAGAGAGAAGAGGACTGAAGGGAATCCGGATAGTAGAGAAGACAGAAGGGCATCCAGAGAGAGGAGAGGACCCAATGAAAGGAGAGAAAAGAAGGGAATCTAGAGAGAGGAGAAGACAGAAGGATATCCAGAGTGAGAAGAAAATTGTCGGGCATCCAGATGGAGGAGAATACTGAAGGGCATCAAGAGAATTGAGAGAACAGAAGGGCATAGGGAGAGAGGAGAAGACAGAAGGGCATCCAGAGAGAGGAGAGAACAGAAGGGAATCCAGAGAGAGGAGAGTACAGAAAGGATCCAGAGAGAGGAGAGTACAGAAGGCATCCAGAGAGAGGAGAGAACAGAAAGCCATCCATAGAGAGGAGAGGACAGAAGGGCATCCAGAGAGAGGAGAGGACAGAAGGGCCTACATAGAGAGGAGAGAACAGAAGGGCATCCAGAGAGAGGATAGGACAGGGAACATCCGAGACAGGAGATGACAGAAAGGCATCCTGAGAGATTATATAACAGAAGGGCATCCAGAGAGAAGAGGTAAATAAGGGCCTCCAGATAGACGATAGAACTGAAGGACACCCAGAGAGAGGAGAAGACTGCAGGGCGTTCAAAAGAGGAGAGATCACAAGAGAATCCAGAGAGAGGAGAAGAAAGAAGGGCATCCAGAGAGAGGAGAAGACAGAAGGGCATCCAGAGAGATGAGAGTACAATATAGCATCTATAGTGAGAATGGAACAGAAGGGCAATGAGAGAGAGAGGAGAGGACAGAAGGAAATCCAGAGAGAGGAGAGGATAGAAGGGCATCCAGAGAGAGGAGAGGACAGAATGGCCTCCAGAGAGAAGAGAGACAGAATGGCATCCAGAGCATGAGAAGACAGAAAGGCATCTAGAGAGAGGAGAACAGAAAGGATCCATAGAGGAGAGAAAAGAAGTATATCCAGAGAGAGTAGAAGAGAGAAGGAATCATGTGAGAGAGGAAATTACAGAAGGGCATCCAGAGAGAAGAGAAAAGAAGGCATCCAGAGAAAGGAGAAGCAGAAGGGCATCCAGAGGGAAGAGAGGATAGAAAGGCATAAAAAGAGTGGAGAGGACAGAAGAGCATCGAGAGAGTGGAGAGAATAGAATGGCATGTAGAGAGAGGAGAAGACAAAATGGCATCCAGAGAGATGAGAGAACAGAATAGTATCCAGAGAGAGGAGAGAAACAGGCATCCAGAGATGAGAGAACAGAAGGTCCTCCAGAGATAGGAGCGAACAGAAGGACATTCACAGAGATTAGCTAACAGAAGATCATCCAGAGAGAGAAGAGAATAGAAGGGCATCCAGAGAGAGGAGAGGACAGAAGAGAATCTAGATAGAGGAGAGAACATAAGGGCATCCAGTGAGATGAAAACAAGAAGGGAATCCAGAGAGAGGATAGTACAGAAGGGCATTCAGAGAGAGGAAAGAACAGAAGGGCATGCAGAGAGAGGAGAACAACAGAAGGGCATCCGGAAAGAGGAGAGAACAGAAGGTAATCTAGAAAGAGGAGGTAAAACCATGTCATCCAAAGTGACAAAAAGACAGAAGGGCATCCAGAGAGAGGAGAGGACAGAAGCACATCCACAGATTAGATAACAAAAGGTCATCCATTGAGAAGAGAAAACAGAAGGGCATCCAGAGAGAGGAGAGGACAAAAGGGCCTACATAGAGAGGAGAGAATAGAAGGGCTTCCAGAGAGTGATGAAAACAGAAGAGCATCGAGAGAGAGGAGAGGACAAATGTGCATCTGGATAGAGGATAGAACAGAAGGGCATCCAGAGAGAGGAGAGAACAAAGGAGAATCCATAGAGAGTAGAAGACAGAAGGGCATTCAGAGATAGGAGAGTACAGAAGGGCATCCTGAGAGCAGAGAAGACAGAAGGGCATCAAGAGAGAGATGAAGACGGAAGGGCATACAGAGCGATGAGAGTACATTACAGCCTCCATAGAAAGAAGAAAATAGAAAGGCAACCAGAGAGATTAGAGGACAGAAGGGCATGCAGAGAGAGAAAAGGACAGAAGGCATCCAGAGAGAGGAGAGGACAGAAGGCATCCAGAGAGAGGAGAAAACAGAAGGCATCCAGACAGAGAAGAAGACAGAAGGGCATCCAGAGAGAGGAGAGGACAGAAGGGCATCCAGAGAGAGGAAAGAACAGAAGGTCATCCAGAGTGAGAAGACAGAAGGGCATCTGGATAGAGGAGAGAAAAGAAGTCATCCAGAGAGAGGAGACAAAAGCATGTCAACCATAGAGACGAAAAGACATAAGGGCAACCAGGGAGAGGAGAGAACAGAAGGGCATCCAGAGAGATGAGAGTACAGTGGAGCCTCCATAGAGAGAAAAGAACAGAAAAACAAAGAGATATTAGAGGACAGAAGGGAATCCAGAGAGAGAAGAGGACAGAAGGGCATCCAGGAGAGAGAGAACAGAAGAGCATCCAGAGAGAGGAGAGCAGAATGGCATCCAGAGAGAGAAGAGAACAGAAGGGCACCCAGAGAAAGGAGTGACACAAGAGCATCCAGAGTGATGAGAGAACAGAAGATCTTCCAGAGAGAGGAGAGAATAGAAGGGCATCCACAGAGATGAGAGAACAGAACAGAAAAGCATCTAGAATGACGAGGAAAGAATAGAATCTAGAGATAGAGACAACAGAAGGGCATCCAGAGAGAGGAGAGGACAGAAGGGCATCCAGAGAGCAGAGAAGACAGAAGGGCATCTAGAGAGAGTAGAGAATAGAACGGTATCCAGAGAACAGAGAAGACAGAAGGGCATCCAGAGAAAGGAGAAGACAGAAAGGCATCCAGTGAGAGGAGAGAAGAGAAAGGCATCAAGAGAGAGGAGAGGACAGAAGGGCATCCAGAGAGAGGAGAGGCAGAAGGGAATCCACAGATTGAGAAGAACAGAAGTGCATCTCGAGAGAGGAGACAACATATGGGAATCCAAAGAGAGGAGAATAGAAGGGCATCCAGAGAGAGGAGAAGACAGAAGGGCATTCAGAGAGAGGAGAGAGCATTAGAGCATCCAGAGAGAGGAGAAGACAGAAGGGAATCCAAAGATAGGAGAGAATAGAAGGGCATCCATAATGAGGAGAGAACAGAAGGGCATCCAGAGAGATGAGAGAACAGAAGATAATCTAGAGAGAAAAGAGAACAGAAGGGCAACCCGAGATATGAGAGTACAGAAAAAATCCATAGAGAGGAGAGGACAGAAGGGCATCCAGAGCATTGAGAATACAGAAGGGTATCCAGAGAGAGGAGATAACCGAAGGGCATCCAGGGAGAGGAGAGGACAGAAGGGCATCCAGAGAAAGGAGACAACAGAAAAACATCCATAGAGCGGAGATGACAGAATGGCATCCAGAGAGAGGAGAGACCAGAAGGCCATCCAGAGAGAGGAGAATACAGAAGGGCATCCACAGAGAGGAGAGAATCGAAGAGCATCGGATGAGAGGAGAAAAAAGAAGGGCATCAAAAGAGAGGAGATGACAGAAGGACATCCATTTATAAGAGAAGACAGAAGGGCATCCAGAGAGAGGAGAGTACACAAGGGCATCCAGAGAGATGAGAGAACAGAAGATCATCCAGAGATAGAAGAGAACAGAAGGGCATCCAGTGAGAGGAGAAGACAGAAGGGCATCCTGAGAGAAAAGGGTACAGATATGGCATCCAGAGAGAGAAGAGGACACAAGGGCATCAGATAGAGGAGAGAACAGAAGGTCATACAGAGAGAGGAGAGAACAGAAGGGTATGCAGAGAGAGGAGAGGAAAATAGGGCATCCAGAGAGAGGAGAGAACAGAAGGGCATCCAAAGAAAGGAGAAGACAGAAGGGCATCCAGAGAGTGGAGAGGACATAAGGACATCCCAAAAGAAGAGAGAACAGAAGGGCATCCAGAGAGATGAGAGAACAGGAGAGAATCCAGGAATAGGAGAGAACAGAAGCCTATCCAGAGAGAGCAGAAGACTGAAGGACATCCAGAGAAAGAAGAGGACCGAAGGGCATCCGGATAGAAGAGAAGACAGAAGTGCATCCATAGAGAGAGGAGAGGACAGAATGGCATCCAGTGATAAAAGAGAAAAGAATTGCATGTAGAGAGAGGAGAAGACAGAATTATATGCAGAGTGAGGAGAAAATTATCAGGCATCCAGATGGAGGATAATACTGAAGGGCATCGAGAGAATCAAGAGAACAGAAAGGCATAGAGAGAGAGGAGAAGACAGAAGGGCATCCAGAGAGAGGAGAGGACAGAAGGGCATCCAGAGAGAGGAGAGAACAGAAGAGCATCCAGAGAGAGGAGAGTACAGAATGGATACAGAGAGAGGAGAGGACTGAAGGGCATGCAGAGAGAGAAGGGAACAGAAGGGCATCCAGCAGGATGAGAACACAGAAGAGAATCTAGAGAAAGGAGAGAAGAGAAAGGCATCCAGAAAGATGAGAAGAGAGAAGGGCATCCAGAGAGAGGAGAGGACAGACTGGCATCCAGAGAGAGGAGAGAACAGAATGGCATTCAGAGAGAGGAAAGAACAGAAGGACATCTAGAGAGAGGAGAAGACCGAAAGGCATCAGGAAAGAGGAGAGAACAGAAGGACATCCAGAGGGAGGAGACAACAGAAGGTCATCCAGAGTGATGAAAATAAAGAAGGGCATCCAGAGAGAGGAGAGGACAGAAGGGCATCCGAAGAGAAGAGAACAGAACGGCATCCAGAGAGAGGAAAAATACAGAAGGGTATCCAGAGAGATGAGAGGACAGAAAGTTATGTAGAGAGAGGAGAAGACATAAGGGCATCCACATATGGGTGAAAACAGAAGGCATCCAGAGAGAGTTGAAAACAGAAGAGCATCCAGAGAGATGACTTGACAGAAGAACTTACGGGAGAGTGAGAGATCAGAAGGTCACCAGAGAGAGGGGAAGAAAGAAGGGCATCCAGAGAAAGGAGAGTACATAAGGGCATCCTGGTTGAGGAGAGGACAGAAGGACATCCAGAGAAAGGAGACACAGAAAAACATCCATAGAGCGGAGATGACAGAAGGGCATCCAGAGAGATGAGAGAACAGAAGATCATCCAGAGAGAGAGAGAACAGAAGGGCATCCAGAGAGAGGGGAAGACAGAAGTTCATCCCAAGAGAAGAGAGGATGAACTGGCATCCAGAGAGAGGCGGGGACAGAAGGACATCGCAAAAAAGAGAGAACAGAAGGACATCCAGAGTGATGAGAGTACAGCAGAGAATTCAGAAAGAGGAGAGAACAGAAGCCCATCCAGAGAGAGTAGAAGACTGAAGTACATCCAGAAAGAGAAAAGGACCGAAGGGCATCCAGAGAGAGGAGAAGACAGAATGGCATCCAGAGAGAGTAGAAGACAGAATGGCACCCGTGAGAGGAGATAACAGAAGGCATCTAGAGAGAGGAGAAGACAGAAGAATATCCGAGTAAGGAGAAAATTGTCGGGCATCCAGAGAGAGGAGAAGACTGACGGGCATCGAGAGAATCTAGAGAACAGAAGGCCATAGGGAGAGAGGAGAAGACAGAATGGCATCCAGAGAAAGGAGAGGGACAGATGAGCATCCAGAGAGAGGAGAGCACAAAAGGAAATCCAGAGTGACGAGAGAACAGAAGGATATCTAGAGAGAGAATAGACGACACAAGGGCATCTTGAGAGAGGTGAGAAGAGCAGTGCATTCAGAGACAGGAGAACACAAAAAAAGAATCCAGAGAGAGGAGAGAACAGAAGGGCATCCAGAGAGAGGAGAGGACAGAAGGGCATCCAGACTAAGGAGAGAACAGAAGAGCATCCAGAGAGAGGAGCAGAAAGAAGGTCATGCAGCCCGAGGAGAGAACAGAAAGTCATCCAAAGAGAGGAGAAGACAGAAGGGCACCAAGTGAGAGGAGAGGAAAGAACGGCATACAGAGAGAGGAGAAGACAGAAAAACATCCAGAAGAGTATAGAACACAAGGGCATCTAGAGAGAGGAGAACAGCAGATCCTTCCAGAGAGAGAAGAGAACAGAGGGGCATCCATAGAGGGGAGAAGAGCGAGGGCATCCATAGAGGGAGGAACAGAAGGGCATTCAGAAGATGAGAGAACTGAGAGCATCCATGGGAGAGAAGAGAACAGAAGGGCAAACAGAGATATGAGAGGGCAAAAGGGAATCCAGGGAGAGGAGAGAACAGAAGGGCATTGAGAAAGAGGAGAAGACAGAAAAACATCAGGAGATTGGAGAGTACAGAAGGGCATCCAGAGAGAAGAGAGTATATAAGTCCTCCAGAGAGATGGGAGAACAGAAATGCATCCACAGAGAGAGACAACAGAAGGGCATCCAGAGAGATGAGAGTACAGGAGAGCATCTATAGTGAGAAAGGAACAGAAGGCAATGAGGGAGAGGAGAGGACAGAAGGGAATCCAGAGAGAACAATGAACAGAAGGACATCCAGAAGAGGAAGGACCGAGTGCCTCCAGAGAGAGGAGAGAACAGAAGGGCATCCAGTGTGAGGAGAAGACAGAAGGGCATCCGGAGAGAGGAGAGAACAGAAGGCATCCAGAGAGAGGAGAAAACAGAAGTGCATCCAGAGAGAGGCGAGAGTAGAAAGGAATCCAGAGAGAGGAGAGAAATGAAGGACATCCAGAAAGAGGAGAGAACAGAAGGGCATCCAGAGAGTGGAGAGGACAGAAGGGCATGCAGAGAAAGGAGACAACAGAAGTACATCCAGAGAAAGGAGAAGACAGAAGGGCATCCAGATAGAGTAGAGACCAGAAAGGCATTCATAGGGATGTGAATACATAAGGGCATCTAGAGAGAGGCCAAGACAGAAGGGCATCGAGAGAGAGGAAGAAAAAAAGCATACAGAGAGAGGAAAGAACAGAAGGGCATCGAGAGAGAGGAGAGGACAGAAGGGCATCCACAGAGAGTGGACAACAGAAGAGCATCAGAGTGAGGAGAGAACAGAAGGACATCTGGAGAGAAGAGAAAACAGATAGGCATCCAGAGAGAGGAGAGGACAGAAGGGCATTCAGAGAGAGGAGAGAGCATTAGGGCATCCAGAGGGAGTAAAATACATAAGGGAATCCAAAGACAGGAGAGAACAAAAGGGCGTCCAAAGAAAAAGAGAAGAAAACATGGCATCCAGAAAGAGGAGAGGACAGAAGGACATCCCAAAAGAAGAGAGCACAAAAGGCATCCAGAGAGATGAGAGTTCTGGAGAGAATCCATAAAGGGGAGAGAACAGAAGTTCATCCAGAGAGAGCAGATGACTGAAGGACATCCAAGAGAGATGAGGACCGAAGGGCATCCGGAGACAGGAGAACACAGAAGGGCATCCAGTGAGCGGAGAGACAGAAGGGCATCCAGAGAGAGGAAGAACCGAAGGGCATTCATGGAGAGGAGAGTTCAGAAGGCATCCAGAGAGCAGAGAAGACAGAAGAACATCTAGAGAGAGTAGTGAATAGAACAGTATCCAGAGAGCAGAGAAGACAGAGGTTATCCAGAGAAAGGAGAAGACAGAAGGCATCCAGTGAGAGAAAAACAGAAAGGCATCAAGAGAGAGAAGGGCAGAAGGGCATCCAGACAGAGGAGAGGACAGAAAGGCATCCAGAGAGGAGGGAACAGATGTGAAACCAGAGTGAGGAGAAGACCGAAGTGCATTCAGAGAGAGGAGAGAGCATTAGGGCATCCAGAGAGAGGAGAAGACACAAGGGAATCCAAAGAATGGAGAGAATAGAAGCATATCAATAAAGAGGAGAAAACAGAAGGGCATCAAGAGATATGAGAGAACAGAAGATAATCTAGAGAGAAAAAGAACAGAAGGGCAAACAGAGATATGAGAGGACACAAAAAATCCAGAGATAGGAGAGGACAGAAGGGCATCCAGAGCATGGAGAGTAAAGAAGGGCATCCAGAGAGAGGTAAGTACAGAAGGTCATCCAGAGAGAGGAGAGGACAGAAGGGCATCCAGAGAGAGGAGAGGACAGAAGGGCATCCAGAGAAAGGAGACAACAGAAGGACATTCTGAGAGCAGAGATGATAGAAGGGCATCCAGAGAGAGGAGAGGACAGAAGGGCATCCAGAGAGAGGAGAGGACAGAAGGGCATACAGAGAAGAACATCAGAAGGACATCTGGAGAACAGAGATGACGGAATGGCATCCAGAGAGATGAGAGAACAGAAGGGCATCCAGAGAGAGGAGAGGACAGAAGGTCATCCACAGAGAAGGGAGAACAGAAGTGCATCAGAGAGAGGAGAGAACAGAAGGGCATCTGGAGAGAAGAGAGAACAGAAAGGCATCCAGAGAGTGGAGAGGACAGAAGGGCATCCAGAGAGAGGAGAGAAAATATGGACATCCAGAGAGAGGAGAAGACAGAAGGTCATCGAGTGAGAGGAGAGGACAGAAGGGAATCCAGAGAGAGGAGAGGACAGAAGTCATCACAAAATAAGAGAGAACAGAAGGGCTTCCAGGAGAGATGAGAGTACAGGAGAGAATACAGAAAGAGGGAGAACAGAAGTCCATCCAGAGAGAGCAGAAGACTGAAAAACATCCAGAGAGAGAAGAGGACCGAAGGGCATCTGGAGAGGGTAGAAGACAGAAGGGCATCCAGAGACAGGAGAGGTCAGAATGGCATCCAGAGAGATTGAGAGAACAGAAGATCATCTAGAGAGAGAAGAGAACAGAATGGCATCCAGAGAGAGGTGAAGACAAAAGGGCATCCTGAGAGAAGAAAGGACAGAATGGCATCCAGAGAGAGAAAGAGGACACAAGGGCATCCAGAGAGAGGAGAGAACAGAAGGGCATCCAGATAGAGGAGAGAACAGAATGGCATCCAGAGAGATGAGAATACAGAAGGGCATCCAGAGAGAGGATAGGACAGAAAGGCATCCGGAAAGGAGAACAGAAGGGCATCCAGAGAGAGGAGAAGACAGAAGGGCATCCAGTGAGAGGAGAGAACAGAAGGGCATCTAGAGAGAGGAGAAAACAGAAGGATATCCAGAGTGAGGAGACAATTGTCAGGCATACAGAGAGAGGAGAAGACTGAAGGGCATGGAGAGAATTGAGAGAACAGAAGGGCATAGGGAAAGAGGAGAAGACAGAAGGGCATCCAGAGAGAGGAGAGGACAGAAGGGCATCAAGAGAGAGGAGAGGACGCAAGGACATCCAGAGAGACGAGAGGACAGAAGGATATCCAGAGAGAATAGAGGACGCAAGGACATCTTGAGAGAGGAGAGAGGAGAAGACAAAAAGGGAATCCAGAGAGAGGAGAGAACAGTAGGGTATCCAGAGAGAGAAGAGGACAGAAGGGCATCAAGAGAGAGGAGACGACAGAAGGGCATCCAGAGAGAGGAGAGAACAGAAGGGCATCCATGGAGAGGAGAGGTCAAAAAGGCATCGAGGAGAGGAGAGAACAGACAGGCATCCATAGAGCAGAAGGGCATTCAGAGAGAGTAGAGAATAGAACGGTATCCAGTGAGCAGAGAAGACAGAAGGGCATCCAGAGAAAGGAGAAGATAAAAGTGCATCCAGTGATAGGAGAGTACAGAAGGGCATCCAGTGAGAGGAGAAGACAGAGGGCATCCATAGGGAGGTGAAAACAGAACTGCATCAAGAGAGAGGAGAAGACAGAAGGGCATCCAGTGTGAAGGGAAGACAGAAGAGCATCCGGAGAGAGGAGAGATCAGAAGTTCATCCAGAGAGAGGAGAAGACAGAAGGACATCCAGGGAGATGAGAGGACAGAAGGGAATCCAGATGGAGGAGAGAACAGAAGGGCACAAAAAGACAGAAGAGGACACAAGTGCATCCAGAGAGAAGAGAGAACATAAAGGCATGTAGATAGAGGAGAGGACAGAAGGGCATTCACAGATTGGGAAGAACAGAACAGCATAGATAGTGAGGAGACAACTTAAGAGCATCCAAATGGAAGAGAGGACAGAAAGGCACCGAGAGAGAGGAGATAACAGAAGGGCAACTTGAGAGAGGAGAGGACAGAAGGGCATCCAGAGAGAGGAGAGTACAGAAGGGATGGAGAGAGAGGAGAGGACAGAAGGGTATCCAGAGAGAGGAGAATACAGAAGGGATCCAGAGAATGGAGAGAACCGAAAGCCATCCAGAGAGAGGACAGGACAGAATGCATCCAGAGAGAGGAGAGGACAGAAGGTCATCCAGAAAGAGGAGAGAACAGAAGGGCATCCAAGGAGAGGAGAGGTCAGAAGGGCATCCACAGAGAGGACAGAACAGACGGGCATCCAGAGAGAGTAGAGAATACATCGGTATCCAGAGAGCAGAGAAGACAGAAGGGCATCCAGAGAAAAGAAAAGAGAGAAGAGGGAACAGTAAGGCATGTAGAGAAAGGAGAGGACAGAATAGCATCCAAAGATTGGGAAGAACAGAAGAGCATCAAGAGAGAGGAGACAACATAAGGGAAGCCAAAGAGAGGAGAGAATAGAAAAGCATCCAGTAAGAGGAGAACAGAAAGGCATCCATAGAGATGAGAGAACAGAAGATAATCTAGAGAGAAAAGAGAACAGAAGGGCAACCAGAGATATGAGAGGACAGAACAAAATCCAGATAGAGGAGAGGACAGAAGGGCATTCAGAGCGTGGAGAGTACAGAAGGGCTTCCAGAGAGAGGTGAGGACAGAAGGGCATCCAGAGAGTGGAGAGGAAAGAAGGGCATCCAGAGAAAGGAGATAAGAGAAGGACATCCATAGAGATGAGAGAACAGAAGATATCTAGAGAGAAAAGGGAACAGAAGGGCAACCAGAGATATGAGAGGACAGAAACAAATCCAGAGAGAGGAGAGGAGAGAAGGGCATCCAGAGCGTGGAGAGTACAGAACGGCATCCAGAGAGAGGAGAGACCAGAAGGGCATCCAGAGAGAGGAGAATACAGAAGGGCATCCACAGAGAAAAGAGAATAGAAGAGCATCGAACGAGAGGAGTAAAAAGAAGGGCAACAAAAGAGAGGAGAGGACAGAAGGGCATCCATAGAAAAGAGAAGACAGAATGGTATCCAGAGAGAGGAGAGGACACAAGGGCATCCAGAGAGTTGAGAGAACAGAAGATCATCCAGAGAGAGAAGAGAACAGAAGGGCATCCAGAGAGAGGAGAAGACAGAAGGGCATCCCAAGAGAAGAAAGGACAGAAATGGCATCCAGAGAGAGAAGAGGACACAAGGACATCCAGATAGAGGAGAGAACAGAAGGGCATACAGAGAGAGGAGAGAACAGAAGTGTATCCAGAGAGAAGAGAGAAAAATAGGGCATCCAGAGAGAAGAGAGAACAGATGACATCCAAAGAAAGGAGAAGACAGAAGGCCATCCAGAGAGTGGAGAGGACAGAAGGACATCTGAAAAGAAGGGAAAATAGAAGGGCATCTAGAGAGATGAGAGAACAGGAGAGACTCCAGAAAGAGAGAGGACAGAAGCCCATCCAGAGGAGAGCAGAAGACTGAGGGACATCCAGAGGGAGAAGAGGAACAAAGAGCATCCGGAGAGAGAAGAAAACAGAAGGGCATCCAGAGAGAGGTGAGGAACAGAATGGCATCCAGTGAGAGAAGATAACAGAAGGGCATCTAGAGAGAGGAGAAGACAGGAGGATATCCAGAGTAAGGAGAAAATTGTCGGGCATCCAGAGAGAGGAGAAGACTGAATGGCATCGAGAGAATCGAGAGAACAGAAGGGCATAGGGAGAGAGGAGAAGACAGAAGGATATCCAGAGTGAGGAGAAAATTGTCGGGCATCCAGATGGAGGAGAATACTGAAGGGCATCGAGAGAATCGAGAGAACAGAAGGGCATAGGGAGAGAGGAGAGGACAGAAGGGCATCCAGAAAGAGCAGAGGACAGAAGGACATCCAGAGAGAGAAGAGAACAGAATGGAATCCAGAGAGAGGAGAGTACAGATGGGATCCAGAGAGAGGAGAGTACAAAAAGCAATCCAGAGAGTGGAGAGTACAGAAGGGCATCCAGAGTGAGGAGAGGACAGAAGGGTATCCAGAGAGAGAAGGGAACAGAAGGGCATCTAGAGGGATGAGAGGACAGAAGAGAATCTACAGAAAGGAGAGAACAGAAGGGCATCCAGAGAGAGGAAAGAACAGAAGGACATCCAGAGAGAGGAGAAGACAGAAGGGCATCAGGAAAGACAAGGGAACAGAAGGACATACAGAGGAGGAGACAACAGAAGGTCATCCAGAGTGATGAAAATACAGAAGGGCATCCAGAGAGAGGAGAGGACAGAAAGGCATGTAGAGAGAGGAGAAGACGTAAGGGCCTCCATAGATAGGTGAAAACAGAAGGGCATCCAGAGAGAGGAGAAGACAGAAGGGCATTCAGAGAAAGAAGAGGACAGAAGGACATTCAGAGAGCAGAGAAGACAGAAGGGCATCCAGAGAGGATAAGACAGAAGGTCATCCAGATAGAGGAGAGAACAGAAGTGCATCCAGATTGATGAGAGGTCAGGAGAGCCTTCAAAGAGAGAAGAGAACAGAAAGGCAACTAGAAAGATTAGAGGACAGAAGGGAATCCAGAGAGAGAAGAGGACACAAGGGCATCCAAGAGAGGAAAGGACAGAAGGGCATCCAGAGAGAGGAGAGTACAGAAGGGCATCCAGTGAGCAGAGAAGACAGAAGGGCATCCTGAGAGAGGAGAGAACAGAAGGTAATCCAAAAAGATTAGACAACAGAAGGTCATCCAGAGTGATGAAAAGACAGAAGGGCATCCAGAGAGAGGAGAGGTCAGAAGGGTATCCAAAGATAAGAAATAAGAAGGGCATCCAGAGAGAAGAGAAGCAGAAGGGCATCCAGAGAGAGGAGAAGACAGAAGGGCATCCAGAGAGAGGAGAGAACAGAAGGACATCCAGAGAGATGAGAGTACAGGAGAGCCTCCATAGAGAGAAGAGAACAGAAAGACAAAGAGAAATATTAGAGGACAGAAGGGAATCCAGAGAGAGAAGAGGACAGAAGGGCATCCAAGAGAGGAGAGAACAGAAGGACAACCAGAAAGAGGAGAGGACAGAAGGGCATCCAGAGAGGAGAGAAGACAGAAGGTCATCCAGACAGAGGAGAGAACAGAAATGCATCCATAGAGAGGGGAAGACAGAAGGGCATCAAGAGAGAGGAGAAGATAGGACATCCAGACAGAGGAGAGAACAGAAGAGCATCCAGAGAGAGGAGCAGAAAGAAGGTCATGCAGTCAGAGGAGAGAACAGAAGGGCATCCACAGAGAGGAGAATACAGAAAAGCATCAAGTGAGAGGAGAGGACAGAACGGCATACAGAGAGAGGAGAAGACAGAAAAGCATCCAGAAGAGGATATAAAAGAAGGGCATTTGAGAGTGGAGGAAACAGAAGATCATCCAGAGAAAGATGAGAAAAGAAGGCAAACAAAGGGGGAGAAACCAGAAGGCATCCAGAGAGAGGAGAGAACAAAAGGGCATCCAGAGAAATGAGAAGACCAAAGGGCATCCAGAGAGAGGAGAGGACAGAAGGGCCTACATAGAGAGGAGAGAACTGAAGGGCATCCAGAGATTGAAGGAAACAGAAGGGCATCCAGAGAGAGGAGAGGACATATGTGCATCTGGATAAAGGATAAAACAGAAGGGCATCCAGAGAGAGGAGAGAACAGATGAGCATACAGAAAAGGAGAAGACAGAAGGGCATTCAGAGATAGGAGAGGACGGAAGAGCATCCAGAGAGCGGAGAAGACAGAAGGGCATAGAGAGAGGAGAAGACAGAAGGGCATCCAGAAAGAGAAGAGGAAAGAAGGGAATCCAGAGAGAGAAGAGGACAGAAGGACATCCAGATAGATTAGAGGACAGAAGGCCATGCAGTTAGAGGAAAGAACAAAAGGGCATCCAGAGAAAGGAGAAGACTGAAAGGCATCCAAAGAGAAGAGAAAAGAAGGGCATCCAGAGATAGGAGAAGACAGAAGGGGATACAGAGAGATGAGAGGACAGAAGGGAATCCGGAGAGAGGAGAGAACAGAACAGCACCCAGAAGGAGGAGAAGACAGAAGGGCATCCAGAGAGAGAAGAGGAAAGAAGAGAATCCAGAGAGAGAAGAAGACAGAAGGGCATCTAGAGAGAGGGGAGAACAGAAGGGCAACGAAAGAAAGGAGACAACAGAAGGACATCCTGAGTGAGAAGAAGACAGAAGGGCATCCATATATAGGAGATACCTGTAGGACATTCAGAGAAAGGAGAATACAGAAGGGCATCCAGAGAGGAGAAAGGAAAGAAAGACATCCGGAGAGAGGAGAGAACAGAAAGGCATCCAGAGAGAGGAGAAGGCAGAAGGACATCCAGAGAGAGGAGAGTAAAGAAGGGCATACAGAGAGAGGAGAGAACAGAAGGGCATCCAGAAAGAGGAGAGGACAGAAAGGCATCCAGAGAGAGGAGAGGACAGAAGGGCATCCACGAAGAGGGGAGAACAGAAGAGTATCGAGAGAAAGTATAGAACAGAAGGGCATCAAAGATAGGAGATGACAGAAGGACATCCAGAGATAGGAGAAAACAGAAGGGCATCCAGAGAGAAGAGAGAACAGAAAGGCATCCATAGAGAGGAGAGGACACAAGGGCATCCAGAGAGATGAGAGAACAGAAGATCATCCAGAGAGAGAAGAGAACAGAAGGGCATACAGAGAGAGGAGAAGACACAAGGGCATCCAGAGAGATGAGAGAACAGAAGATCATCCAGAGAGAGAAGAGGACAGAAGGACATACATAGAGATGAGAGGACAGAAGATAATCTATAAAGATAAGAGAACAGACGGGCAACCAAATATATGAGATGACAGAAAAAATCCAGAGTTGGGAGAGGACAGAAGGGCATCCAGAGTGTAAAGTGTACAGAAGTGCATCCAGAGAGAGGATTGGACAAAAGGACATCCAGAGAGAGGAGAGAACAGAAGGGAATCCAGAGGAAGGAGACAACAGAAGGACATTCAGTGAAAGGAGATGACAGAAGGGCATCCAGAGAGAGCAGAGACCAGAAGGGCATCCAGAGAGAGGAGAGGGCAGAAGGGCATCAAGAGAAAGTAGACAACAGAAGAACATCCAGTGAGAGGAGACGACAGAAGGGCATCCAGAGAGAGGAGAGACCAGAAGGGCTACAGAGAGAGGACAATACAGAAGGGAATCCACAGAGAGGAGAGAACAGAAGAACATTAAAAGAGAGAAGAAAACAGAAGGGTATCCAAGAGAGGAGAGGACAGAAGGGCATCCATAGAGAAGAGAAGACAGAAGGGCATCCAGAGAGAGGGAGGGACACAAGGGCACCTAGAGGGAGGAGAAGACTTAAGGGCATCGAGAGAGTCAAGAGAACTGACGGGCATAGGGAGAGAGGAGAAGACAGAAGGGCATCCAGAGAGAGGAGAGGACAGAAGCACATACAGAGACTGCAGAGGACAGAAGGGCATCCAGAGAGAAGGAGTAAAGAAGAGCATCCTGAGACTGGATAGAACAGAAGGGCATCCAGAGAGAGGAGAAGACAGAAGGGCATCAGGAGAGATGAAAGAACAGAAGGGCATAGGGAGAGAGGAAAACACAGAAGGCCATCCAGAGAGAGGAGAGGTCAGAAAGGCATCCACAGAGAGGAGAGGGAAGAAGGGCATCCAGAGAGAGGACAGGACAGAGATGCATCCAGAGAGAATAGAGGACAGAAGGGCATCTAGATAAAGGAGAGAAGAGAAGGGCATCCAGCGAGAGGAGAAGAAAAACAGGGAATCCAGAGAGAAAAGAGGACAGAAGGACATCCAGGAATAAGAGAGGACAGGAGGGCATCCAGAGAGAGGAGAGTGAAGAAGGTCATCCAGAGAGAGGAGAGGACAGAATGGATCAAGGGAGAAGAGAGAACAGAAAGCCATCAAGAGAGATGAAAAGACAGAAATGCATCCAAGGAGAGGAGAGGACAGAAGGACATACAGAAAGCAGAGAGAACAGAAGGGCATCCAGAGAGAGGAGAAGTCAGAAACACATCCACAGAGAGGGGAGAACAGAAGGGAATTCAGAGAGCAGAGAAAACAGAAGGGCATCCAGGGAGAGTAGAAAATAGAACAGTATCCAGAGAGCGGAGAAGACAGAAGAACACCCAGAGACAAGAGAGAACATAAGGGCATCCAGAGAGAGGAGAGAGCAAAAGGGCATCCAGAGAGAGAAGAAGACAGTAGGGCATCCGGTGGGAGGAGAGAATAGAACGGCATCCAGTGAGAGAAGACAGAATGGAAGCCAGAGAGACGAGAGAACAGAAGGGCGTCCAGAGAGAGGAGAAGATAGAAGGGCATCCAAAGAGAGGAGAGGGAAGAAGGGCATCCCAAGAGAGGAGAGAACAAAGGGCATCCAGAGAAATGAAAGAGAGAAGGGCATTCAGAGAGAGGAGAGGACATGAGGATATCCCGAGAGAAGAGAGAACAGAAGCCCATTCAGAGAGATCATAGAACATTAGAGAATCCAAAAAGAGGATAGAACAGAAACCCATTCAAAGAGAGCAGAAGACTGAGGGGCATCCAGAGAGAGAAGAGGACTGAAGGGCATCTGGAGAGAGATTACAGAAGGGCATCCAGAGAGAGGAGAGGAGAGAATGGAATTTAGTGTGAGGAGAGAACAGAAGGGCATCTAGACAGAAGAGAAGACAGAAGGATATCCAGAGTTATGAGAAAATTGTAGGCCATCCAGAGAGAGGAGAAGACAGAAGGGCATCGGGAGAGATGAAGGAACAGAAAGGCATAGGGAGAGAGGAGAGACAGAGGGGCATACAGAGAGAAGAGAGGACAGAAGGGCATCCAGAGAGAGGAGAGGGAAGAAGGGCATCCCAAGAGAGGAGAGAACAAAGGGCATCCAGAGAAAAAAGAAGACAGAAGTGCATCCAGAGAGAGGAGAGGACAGAAGGGCATAGGAAGAGAGGAGAAGACAGAAAGGCATCCGGAGAGAGGAGAGAACAGAAGGGCATCCAGAGAGAAGAGAGAGCTTAAGGGCATCCGGACAGAGGAGAAGACAGAAGGGCATCCAGAGAGAGGAGAGAACAGAAGGGCATCCAGAAAGAAGAGAGAACAGAAGGGCATCAAGAGAGAGGAGAGAGCTGAAGGGAATCCAGAGAGAGGAGAGAACAGAATGGCATCAAGAGAGATAAGAGAGCAGAAGGGCATCTAGAGAGAGTAGAGGACACATGGGCATCCAGAGAGAAGAGAGAATAGAAGGGCATCAAGAGATAGGAGAGAACAGAGGGGTATCCTTAGAGAGGAGAGTTCAAAAGGGCATCCAGTGAGAAGACAGAACAGAAGGACATCCAGAGAAAGGAGAAGACAGAAGGGCATTCAGAGGGAGGAGAGGACATAAGGAGAACTTTAGAGAATCCAGAAATAGGAGAGAACAGAAGCCCATACAGTGAGAGCAGAAGACTGAAGGACATCCAGAGAGAGAAGAGGACTGAAGGGCCTCCAGAGAGAAAAGACAGAAGGGCATCCAGAGAGAAGAGAGGACAGAACATAAGGACATCCCAAGAGAAGAGAGAACAGAAGCACATTCAGAGAGATGATAGAACATTAGGGAATCCAGAAAAAGTAGAGAACATAAGGGCATCCAGAGAGAATAGAGGACAGAGGGGCATGTAGAGAGAGCAGAGAACAGAAGGGTATCCAGATAGAGGAGAAGAGAGAAGGGCATCGGGAGATAGGAGCAGACAGAAGGGCATCCAGATAGAGGAGAGGACAGGATGGCTTCCAGAGAGAAGAGAGAAAAGAAGGGCATCCAGAGAGAAGAGAGGGCAGAAGGGCATCCACAGAAAAGAGTAAAGAAGGTTACACAGAGAGAGAAGAAGACAGAACAGCATCTAGATAGAGGAGAGAACAGAGGGTTATCTAGAGAGAGGAGAGAACAGAAGGGCATCTATACATCGGAGAAGACATTAGGGCTTCGAGTGAGAGGAGATAACAGAAGGGCATCCTGAAAGAGGAGAAGAAATAAGTATTCTAGATGGAGAAGGGGACAGATGGGCATCCTGAGAGAGGAGAGGCCAGAAGGGCATCCAGGGAGAGAAGAGAACAGAAGGTCATCCAGAGGGAGGAAAAGACAGAAGGAAATCCAGAGAGAGGAGAGAACAGAAGGGCATCCAGAGAGAGGATAGAACAGAAGAATATCCAAAGAGAGGAGAGGACAGAAGGGCATCCAGAGAGATAGGAGAGAACAGAAGGGCAACCATAGAAAGGAGAAGGCAGAAGGGCATCCAGAGAGAGGAGAGGACAGAAGGACATCATGAGAGAAGAGAGAACAGAAGCACATCCAGAAAGATGAGAGAACAGGAGAGAATCCAGAAAGAGTAGAGAAGAGAATCCCATCCAGAGAGAGCAGAACAGTGAAGGACATCCAGAGAGAGAAGAGGACTGAAGGGCATCCGGAGAGAGGAGAACACAGAAGGGCATGTAGAGAGAGGAGAAGAAAGAAGGGTATCCAGAGAGAGTAGAAAATTACCGGGAATCCAGAGAGAGGAGAAGACAGAAGGGCATCGGGAGATATGAGAAGACAGAAGGGCATTCTGACAGAGGAGAGGACAGAATTTCCTCTAGAGAGAAGAGAGAGCAGAAGGGCATCCTGAGAGAGGTGAGGAAAAATGCAACCACATAAAATAGTGCAGAAGGCCATACAGAGAGAGGAAAAGACAGAAGGGCATCTAGATAGAGGAGAGAACAGAAGGGCATTCAAAAAAAGGAGACAACAGAAGGGCATCCAGAGAGAGGAGAGTACAGAAGTGCATCCAGAGAGAGAAGACAGAAGGGCATCCAGAGAGAAGAGAGGATAAAACGGCATCCAGAGAGAGGAGAAGACAGAAGGGAATCCAGAGAGAAGAGAGGATAAAATGGCATCCAGAGAGAGGAGAAGACAGAAGGGAATCCAGAGAGAGAAGAGAACAGAAGGGCATCCAGAGAGAGGAATGAGAAGAAGGGCATCTAAAGAGAGCAGAGAACATAAGGGCATGCAGAAATAGGAGAAGACAGAAGGGCATCGGGAGATAGGAGAAGACAGAAGGACATGCAGAGAGAGGAGAGGACAGAGTTTCCTCCAGAGAGAAGACGGAGCAGAAGGGCATCCAGAGAGAAGAGAGGAAAAAAGGGCATGCAAATAAAATAGTACAGAAGGCCATACAGAGAGAGGAGAAGACAGAAGGGCATCTAGAGAGAGGAGAGAACAGAAGTGCATCCAGATAGAGGAGAGAAGAGAAGGGCATCCAGAGAAGGAGAAGACAGAAGCGAATCCAGAGAGGGGAGGGAACAGAAGGGCATTAGGAGAGAGGAGAGAACAGAAGGGAATCCAGAGAGAGGAGAGAGCAGAAGGGCATCCAGAGAGAAGAGAAGACAGAAGGGAATCCAGAGGGATGAGAGAACAAAATGGCATCCAGAGAGAGTAGAGAGAAGAAGGGCTTCTAGTGAGAGGATTGAGCAGAAGGGCTTCCAGCGAGAGGAGAAGACAGAAGGGCATCCGGAGAGCAGAGAGAACAGAAGGGTATCCAGAGAAAGGAGAAGACAGAAGGGAAGCCTTGGAGACGAGAGAACAGAAGAGCATAGGGAGTGAGGAGAGGACAGAAGGGCATCCAGAGAGAAAAGAGAATCGAAGGGCATCCAGAGAGAGGAGAAAGCAGAAGAGTATCCAGAGAGAGAAGACAACACAAGGACATCCAGAGAGAGGAGAGAACAGAAGGACATCAACAGATAGGAGATAACAGGGGTTTCCATAGAGAGGAGAGGGCATATGGGCATCCAGAGAGAGGATAGAACAGAAGGTCATTCAGAGAAAGGAGAAGATAGAAGTGCATTCAGAGACGATAGTACATAAGGACATCCCGAGAGAAGAGAGAACAGAAGCACATTCAGACAGATGATAGAACATTAGATAATCCAGAAAGAGGAGAGAACAGAAGCCCATCCAGAGAAAGCAGAAGACTGAAGGACATCCAGAGAGAGAAGAGGACTGAAGGGCATCTGGAGGGAGAAGACAGAAGGGCATCCAGAGAGAGGGGAGGTCAGAATGGCATCAGTGAGAGGAGAGAACAGAGAGTCATCCAGAGAGAATAGAGGACAGAAGGGAATCTAGAGAGAGGAGAGAAGAGAATGGCATCCAGCGAGAGGAGAAGACAGACAGGGAATATGGAGAGAGGGGAGAACTGAAGGGCATCCAGAGAGAAAAGAGGACAGAAAGGCATCCACGGAGAAGAGAGGACAGAAGGGCATCCAGAGAGACGAGAGTGAAGAAGGGCATCCAGAGAGAGGAGAGGACAGAATGGATCCAGAGAGAGGAGAGAACAGAAACCCATCAAGAGAGAGAGGAGAAGACAGAAAGGCATCCATGGAGAGGAGTGGTCAGAAGTGCATCCAGAGAGAAGAGAGAACAGAAGGGCATCCAGAAAGAGGAGAAGACAGAAACACATCCACAGACTGAGGAGAACAGAAGGTCATTCAGAGAGCAGAGAAAACAGAAGGCACCCAGGGAGAGTAGAGATTAGAACAGTATCCAGAGAGCGGAGAAGACAGAAAAACATCCAAAGACAGGAGAGAGAATATAAGGGCATCCAGAGAGAGGAGAGAACAGAAGGGCATCCAGAGAGAGAAGAAGACAGTAGGGCATCTGGAGAGAGGAGAGAACAGAAGGGTATCCAGAGAGAGAAGAGAACAGAATGGCATCCAGAGAGAGGAGAATACAGAAGGGAAGCCGGAGAGATGAGAGAACAGAAGGGCATAGGGAGAGAGGAGAAGAGAGAAGGGCATCCAGAGAGAGGAGAGGGAAGAAGGGCATCCTGAGAGAGGATAGAACAAAGGGCATCTAGAGAGAGGAGAGAACAGAAGGGCATCCAGAGAGAGGAGAGGACAGAAGGGCATCTAGAGAGAGGAGAAGACAGAAGGTCATCCAGAGAGAGGAGAGAACAGAAGGGCATCCAGAGAGAGGAGAAGACAGAATGGCATCTGGAGAGAGGAGAGAACAGAAAGGCATCCAGAGAGAGGAGAAGACAGAAGGGAAGCCTGAGAGATGAGAGAACAGAAGGGCATCCAGAGAGAGAAAAAGACAGAAGGGAAGCGGGAGAGACGAGGGAACAGAAGGTTATAGGGAGAGAGGAGAAGACAGAATGGCACCCAGAGAGAGGAGAGGACAGAAGGGCATCCAGAGGGAGGAGAAGACAGAATGGCATCCAGAGAGAGGAGAGGGAAGAAGGGCATCCCAATAGAGGAGTGAAGAAAAAGTATCCAGAGAGAAAAGAAGACACAAGGGCATCCAGAGAGAGGAGAGGACAGAAGGGCATAGGGAGACAGGAGAAGACAGAAGGGCATCTGGAGAGAGAAGAGAACAGAATGGCATCCAGAGAGAGGAGAAGAGAGAAGAGCATCCAGAGAGAGGAGCGAACAGAAGGGCATCTAGAGAGAGGAGAGTGCTGAAGGGCATCCGGTGAGAGGAGAAGACAGAAGGGCATCCAGGGAGAGGAGAGAACAGAAGGGCATCCAGAAAAAAGAGAGAACAGAAGGGCATCGAGAGAAGAGAGAGATGAAGGGAATCCAGAGAGAGGAGAAAACAGAATGGCATCAAGAGAGATGAGAGAGCAGAAGTGCATCTAGAGAGAGTAGAGGACACAAGGGCATCCAGAGAGAGGAGAGAACAGAAGCGCATCAAGAGAGAGGAGAGAACAGAAGGGTATCCTTAGAGAGGAGAGTACAAAAGGGCATCCAGTGAGAGGATAGAACAGAAGGGCATCCAGAGAAACGGGAAGACAGAAGGGCATTCCGAGAGAGGAGAGGAGATAAGGACATCCCAAGAGAAGAGAGAACAGAAGCACATTCAGAGAGATGATATAATATTAGAGAATCCAGAAATAGGAGAGAACAGAAGCCCATCCAGTGAGAGCAGAAGACTGAAGGACATCCACAGAGTAAAGAGGACTGAAGAGCCTCCAGAGAGAGAAGACAGAAGGGCATCCAGAGAGAGGAGAGGACAGAATATAAGGACATCCCGAGAGAAGAGAGAACAGAAGCACATTCAGAGAGATGATAGAACATTAGAGAATCCAGAAAGAGCAGGGAACATAAGGGCATCCAGAGAGAATAGAGGACAGAAGGACATGTAAAGAGAGAGCAGAGAACAGAAGGGTATCCAGAAAGAGGAGAAGACAGAAGAGCATCGGGAGATAGGAGCAGACAGAAGGGCATCCAGATAGAGGAGAGGACAGAATGGCTTCCAGAGAGAAGAGAGAAAAGAAGGGCATCCAGAGAGAGGAGAGGGCAGAAGGGCATCCACTGAAAAGAGTAAAGAAGACCACACCGAGAGAGGAGAATACAGAAGAGCATCTCGATAGAGGAGAGAACAGAAGGGTATCTAGATAGAGGAGAGAACAGAAGGGCATCCGGAGAGAGAAGAGGACACAAGGGCATCTAGAGAGAGGAGAGAACAGATGGGCATCCGGAAAGAGGAGAAGAGAGAAGTATTCTAGATGGAGAAGAGGACAGATGGGCATCCTGAGAGAGGAGAGGGCAGAAGGGCATCCAGGGAGAGAAGAGAACAGAAGGTCATCCAGAGAGAGGAGAAGACAGAAGGGCATCAGGAGATAGAAGACAGAAGGACGTGCAGAGAGAGGAGAGGACAGAATTTCCTCCAGAGAGAAGACAGAGCAAAAGGGCATCCAGAGAGAGGAGAGGAAAAAGGGCATCCAAATAAAATAGTACAGAAGGCCCTACAGAGTGAGGAGCAGACAGAAGGGAATCCAGAGAGAGGAGAGAACTGAAGGGCATCGAGAGAGAGGAGAGAGAAGAAGGGCATCCAGAAAGAGGAGAGAGCAGAAGGGAATCCAGAGAGAGGAGAGAGCAGAAGGGCATCTAGAGAGAGAAGACAGAAGGGCATCCGGAGAGAGGAGAGAACAGAAGGGCATCCAGAAAGAGGAGAGAACAGAAGGGCATCAAGAGAGAGGAGAAGACAGAAGGATATCCAGAGAGAAGAGAGAACAGAAGGGCAACCAGAGAGAGGAGAGTGCAGAAGGGCATCCAGAGAGAGAAGACAGAAGGGATGTTTCTGTTTTGAACTATGGAAAAGCACATCCCTGTGGTGGACATTTGTGAGGATGCCCCTGTTGTGGACAGTGAGAAAACATCTCTGTTGGAGACAGTCTGGTGGATGTCTTGTGGTTGACAGGAAAATGATATCCCTCTGGTGAAGAGTGCTAAGGACAACTCTATGTTGGATATTGGTGAGAATATCCCTGTGGTGAACTTTGGGCAGGATGTCCCTGTGGCTGACCAAGTGTAGGACATTCCTGTGGTGGACAGTGGGGTGGTTGTTTCTGTGCTGAACAGTGGGAAGGATGTCCTTGTGCTGGACAGTGAGGAGGACGTCCCTGTTGTGGACAGTGAAAAGGACATCACTGTGGTGGACAGTAGAGAGGACCTCCCTGTGGTAGACAGTAAGAAGGATATCCCTGTTCTGGAAAGTGAGAAAGATGTTTATGTTGTAGATTTTAAAAAGGATGTTACTTTTGTGGACATTGGGAAGGACCTCCTTGTGGTGCACAGTGGGAAGGAAATCCCTCTGGTGGACAGTTGGGAGGACATCCCTGTGGTGGACAGCTGTGAGGAACTCTCTGTGGTAGACAGTGGGAAGGACATCTCTGTGGTGGACAGTGAAGAGGAGCACTCTGTGTTGGATAGTTGGGATCCCTGTGCTGGACAGTGTTGCGGACATCCTTGTGGTGGACAGTGGGGAGGACGTTTCTGTGGTGCACAGGAAAACACTATTTTGGTGGACCTTGGGAATGATGTCCCTGTTTTGGAGAGTGCAGAGCACATCACTGTGGTGGACAGTGGTGATGATGACATTGTGGACAGTTGGGAGGATGTTCCTGTGGTGCACAAGAAAATGTCTCTTTGGTGGACAGTGGAATGTATTTGCCTGGAGTGGAGAGTGCAGTGGACATCTCTGCAATGGACAGTGGTAAGAACATTTCTGTTATGCACAAAAGAATGTCCCTGTGGTGCACAGTGGAAAGGATGTTCCTGTGGTGAACAGTGGGAAGGATTTCCCACTGGTGGACATTGGTGAGGATGACCCTGTGGTAAATAGTGGTAAGGATGTCCCTGTGGTGGACAGCAGGGAGAACCTTTCTGTGGTGGACAGTGGGAAGGATATCCCTGTGATGGAAAGTGGGGAGGTAGTCACTGAGGTGGTCAATGGGAAGGACATCCCTGCGGTATAGAGTGGTGAGTACTTCGCTGTAGTGCACACTGAGGAGGACATGCCTGTGGATTACACTGTGGAGGACATCCGTGTGGTGGACTATGGGGAGGACCTCCCTGTGGAGGATGGTTGCGAGTGTGGGGACGAATCTTCGAGGGCGGGGAGAAGGGAGGGAGTCCGGCGACAGAGTCTCAGGGCGTTCTGGCACCAGGGCTTCCCGTGCCGCCAGCAGAAGATCCCACATTCATGCAGCTGTCGGTGAGCGGGCCGGCGGCTGCATCAGCAAGGTTCCAGGGTTCCAAAAGCTGGGAATCAGGCGGAGAGACCATGGACACGTGGAGTCCGGTTTTCCAAAGCTTTTATTGTTTATGACGTGGTGAATGGATGCAGGTGTTGTGCACTTCCCCCGCCAAAGGCCAGGGGAGACCAGTCTTATAGGGAAGGGAGAAAGGGGAGGGAATAACTTAATTAGCTATGCCCCTGGCCTTTTGATAATTCATTAATATTTAAATCTCTGGAGGTAGAGACTTGATAACCACGCCCTCTACCTGTCCTACGTGACTGAAATTAACAGGTTAAATGGAGTTACCTCGTCCAAGGCCCAAAATCCCACCCTCTTTTCTTTCATAAAAGGAGGGGCAACTCTGTTAATAAGAGATGTGGACCATGTGGAAGTAGTCTGGAGTCCCAGAGCGCGGGGAGATAATATGCCGTCCCTGACAGGCAATGTCCTGTTGGGTCTCCTGGCTATCTCAAACCCAGGGCTCTATCAAGGGGGCCTAGGAACAGGGCTAAACATCCTACCGTCCCTAAAAGGGTCTCCGGGGTTTAAAACCAGTTAAACCAGGCTATGTCCAAACCATGTCTCCACGGCCCAACATTTCACTGTTTTTAGTGAAAATTTTGGATGAGGTGGTCAAAATAAAACACTATGAAGGCCAGAGGGTATAACATAACTAAGTCAAGGGTAATGGGAATTGAGGGTAGGGTTTGGAATGCAGGGAATCATTGAAACAATTAAATACAGATCGTACAGTTTGAGGGTAATGACATCTGATTAATCTAAATAGACATTGTGTTTTCCTCACTAACATGTAACTTTAGCTATGTGACTTTGGCAAAAGAGTTCATTTGTAGCTGGAAGGTCTGGATCTGTCTTCTGTAGTGAGCATCTTTGTGTTCTGGTGTGCATCTCTGGAGCCTGGTGTGGGTTTCTGGATCTCAGCACGTCTCTGGGATCTGCAGTCAGATGAGATGACTGGAAGAAGGCAGCTTGGCAGGTTCCAGGAGGTGGCGCTGTCTCTGGATCTCAGCGTGTCTCTGGAGTCTGCAGTCAGATGAGGTGGCTGGGAGGAAGCAGCTTGGCATCTCAGGCAGGTTCCAGAGGATGGCTAGACTCTGTTTGATCTGTGGGTATACCTGTAGGATAATCACAGCAGGGAAGGAGCATCTCCAGTAGGGAGATGTCTGTAGGCTGGATATGGAGCATTAAATTGCTTGGGAACAAGCATCTTATGGCCTGTCGTTAAGATTCTGGAAAAGCAAAGGTGTTTGAGGAAAGTTTAGTCTTAGAAGGTATCTTTGAGTCTGTTTTTGGATGGCTGAGGGAGAAAAACAATGTTAATTTTGTATCTGGGATTGGCAGCAATAGTTTGCCTGTAAAAGAAATTAGTTGTTAATTAAGACTTAAGAAATGGTGATCAGCACGTTGACTTAAACTGTGGAAGGAAATTAGATGGCTTTTAAACCTTGAAGAAATTATAAAGGTTGAAAAATAATGTTGGACATCTATCACAAGTATTAGAGAGAAAAGGCAGCATTAAAATAGAAAAAATAACAAATTTTTGGTTGAAAAAACACAAGCATTGTTGTTCTTGGTGTTCCTGTTAGGAAGAAAAGGAAACGTTTAAAAATTTTGGTTGAAAAACAGGAACGTTTGTTGCAGGTCCTCCTGTTGGGGAGGAGCAGTAATGGCGGGTTTAGAAGCAGTGGGGGAGGGGCCTAGCTCTGCCATGTGGCGTCTGGGTGCTCTGGCAGAGAAGTTCTGCATTCCCGCTTTTCTTTTTCTTAGCTGGTAAATTTTAAATGTAGATAAAAGTAAAGGCCAACTTTGAAGAAAAGTTTAAGGCAAGCAAGAAGTAAGGAGGAGGGCTAAGAGTCAGAAAGAGTGAGAGTCTGTGTCTATGGGAAAGACACGTGGAAGCTGGATTGGAGTCAGCAGCTTTGAGAGAAACTGGCAGGCAGCAGTGGGGCAAGGGGTGCAGGCAGGATTTTAGATCCGCTGCTTCAGGCAAGCTGGCTGAGCTAAGTAGCTTTAGTCAGCTGCAAATGATTGAGGGTGAGGGGAAGCATAGTTGGCTAAGGAACACAGGGCTGGGTAGCAAGCAGGGTTCCGCCCTGTTGCTTCAGGCAAGCAGGCTAAGCCAAATAGCTGTAGCCTGTCGCATATGACGGGGGGAGTAGGAAAAGAAGCTACCTGGCAGGGCACTAGGGGCTAGAGTTTGGAGTTGGCAATTTTGAGAGAGAGAGAGAAAGAGAGAGAGAGAGAGAGAGAGAGAGAGAGAGAGAGAGAGAGAGAGAGAGAGAGAGAGAGAGAATGGTCTCAGCCACGAGAAGGAGTCTCTCAGCCAAGGGAGTCTTAGAAAGAGGGTTACAGCAAGTGTTGTGGCTTGAAAGACAGCTATTAGCTGTGAAGGAACCCCCTCTGTGGAGCTGGGGGGATGGGAAGAGTGGGGGGCTAAGAAGCCGACACCATCTTGCCCTTGAGCTGGAGAACACGTGGGGAGAGAGACCTAGTTCTTTTGTATTAGGCAAGGGTTAGGCTATAGCTAAGAATCAGAGAAAGAAAGAGGGGCTAGGGTGGACAGAGAGAGATGTTACTCACGGTTTTTGCAGACACCAGCGGGGGGTGCTTGCGGAGCTGGCTCTGGGCACGTTGTCCACCACCTGTGGGAAACAATGTAGACCCGTGCATGGGTGCACGAGTGTGGATCTCTGTCGCTGGTCTGCACCGTCTTTTGTCAGAGATAGGGCTATTATAGAGGAGCAGGGGCTAAGCAGGGCACTCACAGTGCACAAAGCAGACTCTGTGGTAGGAGTCTCTCGGTGGAAAATCTCCGTTTTGGGCCCAAGCCTCTGCGATGGGTGGGCGCGGCAAAACGGGAGAATGTGGGGGTCGTATGTGCAGCAGATCCATACGCCGAGATTGGCCTCCTTCTGGGGTCTTGGAACTCCGGGAGAATGGAGGCTGGGAGTGCGCGGGGCACACTGAGAGAGGACTAAGAGACTTCACATCTCACAGGAAGTATACTTGCTTAGCAGATTCAGCCAGGATTTTTCTTGTAGACGCATGGGTGGTCGTGCTCCACGTTGGTTGCGCCATCTGTGGGGCAGAAATCTCACGGGCGGGGGGAAGGGAGGGAGTCCGGCGACAGAGTCTCAGGTCGGTCCGGCACCAGGGCTTCCCGTGCCGCCAGCAGAAGATCCCACATTCATGCAGCTGTCGGTGAGCGGGCCGGCGGCTGCATCAGCAAGGTTCCAGGGTTCCAAAAGCTGGGAATCAGGCGGAGAGACCATGGACACGTGGAGTCCGGTTTTCCAAAGCTTTTATTGTTTATGACGTGGTGAATGGATGCAGGTGTTGTGCACTTCCCCCGCCAAAGGCCAGGGGAGACCAGTCTTATAGGGAAGGGAGAAAGGGGAGGGAATAACTTAATTAGCTATGCCCCTGGCCTTTTGATAATTCATTAATATTTAAATCTCTGGAGTTAGAGACTTGATAATCACGCCCTCTACCTGTCCTACGTGACTGAAATTAACAGGTTAAATGGAGTTACCTCGTCCAAAGCCCAACAGCAAGGACTTCACTGTGGTGGACAGTGGGGTGGATGTCAATGTAGTCGACAGATGGAAAGACGTCCCTGTGGTGAACAGTAGTTAGGACATTTCTTTGTTTTACAGTGGGAAGGACATCCATGTTGTGGACAGTGAGGAGGACCTCCCTGTGGTGGACAGTAGTAAGGATGTCCCTGTATTGGACCTTGGTGAGGACATCCCTGTGTTGGACCGTGTGGAAAACATCCCTGTGGTGGAAAGTGGGGAGGACGTCACTTTGGTTGACACTGGGGAATAAGTCCCTGTGGTAGACAGTTGGAAGGATGTCTTTCTGGTGGACAGTGGGAAGGACCCCCTGTGGTGGATAGTTGGAAGGACGTCCCTGCTGTAAACAGTGGAGAGGACTTCCATCAGGTGGACAGTGGGGAGTACGTCCCTGTGGTGGACAGTGGTCAGGATGTCTTGTGGTGCACAGTGGTGATGACTTTTCTCTGGGGCTAAGGAGAATGTCCCTTTGGTAGACATTGGGAATTATGTCCCTGTCGTGGATTGTGCAGAGAACATCTCTAGGGTAGACAGTGGTGAGGACATCCATGGTGTGCACAGGAAGATGTTCCTGTGGTGCACAAGGGTGAGGACATCCCTGTTGTACACGGAAGAATGTCCTTGTTGTCCACAGTGGGGAGGATGTCCTTGTGGTGAACAGTGAGAAGGACATCTCTGTAGTGGAGAGCTGGGAGGAACTCTCTGTTGTGGACAGTGGGAAGGATGTCCCTGTTGTGGACAGTGGAAAGGACTTCTCTTTAGTGGACTTTGGGGAATACGTTCGTTTGGTGGACAATGGGGAGGACGTCCTTTGGTGGAGAGTGTTGAGGAAGTTTCTCTGGTGCAAAGGAGAACGTCCTTTGGTGGACATGGGATTTGATGTCTCTGCTTAAGAGTGTGCAGAGGACATCTCTGGGGTAAACTGTGGTGAGGACATTCCTGCTGTGCAAAGGCAGACGTTCCTGTGGTGCACAAGGGTGAGGACATCACTATTGTGCACAGGAGGATGTCCCTGTGGTGTACAGTGGGGAGGATGTCCTTGTGGTGAACAGTGAGAAGGATGTTCCTGTTTTGGACAGCTGGGAGGACCTCTCTATGGTTGACAGTAGGAAGGACCTCCCTGTGATGGCTAGTGGGTAGGACGTCTATATGGTGGACAGTGGGGAGGACATCCCTGTTTTGGACAGTGGGGAGGACTTTACTTTTGTGGACAGTTGGAAGGATGTCACTGTGGTGGACAGCTGGGAGGACCTCTCTTTGGTTGATAGTGAAAACGATGTCCAGTGATGGACAATAATGAGGAGTGTGTTGGACAGCGCAGAAGACAGCCTTGTAGACTGTAGTAAGAACTTGTAGTAAGAACAAAGTTCCTGTGGTGCACAAGAGAATGCCTCTTTGGTGGACAGTGAGAAGGGTGTCCTTGTAGTAGGGAGTTTAGAGGACATCTCTGGGGAGTACAGTGTTAAGAATATCCATGTTGTGCACAGGAGGATGTCCCTGAGATGTACAGTGGGGAGGACATCACTGTGGTGGACAACGTGTAAGATGTCCCTGTGGTTTACAGTGTGGAAGATATTCATGTTGTGGACAGTGGTGAGGACGTCCCTGTAGTGAACATTGTAGAGGACAACCATGTTGTATACAGTGGTAAGGATGTCATTGTGGTACACAGGAGGATGTCCCTGTGGTGGATAATGGGAAGGACAACTCTATGGTGAACAGTTGAAAGGACGTCCCTGTGATTTACAGTTGGGAGGACCTCCCTGTGGTGGACAGTGGAGAGAATGTTTCTGTGGTGGACAGTGGTATATACATGTTTGTTGTAAACAGTGGCAAGGACGTCAATCTGGTAGACAGTGGAAAAGACATCCTCGTGGTGGACAGTAGAGAGGACTACCCTGTGGTGGACAGTGGGAAGGAGGTCCCTGTGGTGGACAGTGGAAAGGACATATAAGTTGTGGACAGTGGGAAGGACGTCACTGTTGTGGACATTGGGATAGACCTCTTTGTGGTGGACAGTGGGAAGGGTGTGCCTCTGGTGGACAGTGGGGAGGACCTACTTGTGATGGACAGTGGGAAGGAGATCCCTGTTATGATCTGAGGAGAGGATATCACTGAAGTGGACAGTCTTAAGGATGTCATCTTGGTGGACAGCGGGGAGGACTTTTCTAGTTTGAATAGTGGGAAGGATATCACTGTTGTAGACAGTGGAGAGCAAATCCAAGTGGTGGATGGTGAGGAGTATTTCCCTGTGATGGACAGTGGGGAGGATATTACTGTGGTGCACTGGAAAATATCCCTGTGGTGCATAGTTGGAAGGATGTCCATATGGTGGAGAGTGCAGAGGACATATCTGTTGTGGACAGTGGTTAGGACATCCCTGTTGTGCACAGGGGGATGTCCCTGTGTTGTGTAGAGTGAAAAATTATAAAGGCCATTTTATGAAATACGTGCAGATTTTTCACAGAACTCGGAACTGAAAATAAGATTTCAGGCCTTCACATTCCAGGTGAAGGACACTTGCTGGATTACATTCCCCAAGCCTCGCCCAAGGCAGGAAGGCATTCCTCACTACAGATAAAGATGCTATCATTTGGGCTCGTTTCTCTGAAATGTTCCACTGTTCTTGGTTACCCCTCCCTTGGTCTTCCCAGTGATATGTTCAAAATTTGTAAAACAACCAATCATGTGTAAGCACGCGACAATGCCTTCCTCCCCCCACCCCATGCTATAAAAGACCCTTTAACCCACCACACGTGGCCAAAAACCCTGCTCTTGGAGCTAAAGAGCTTGTCGTTTTTGACCACTGGCTCCCCCCCTAATAAACCTCTGCTGATTGCATCCAGGTATGGTTTCTTGTGATTTTTGGGTGGTCACAATCTGGAGGCTTGAGGAAGGGTCTCCCAAGTATGGGGTTCTTCATTTGGGGGCTCGTCCTGGATATGCGACCACCTTAATCCAAGAACCACGCTGGGAGGTAAAGGGACACCGCAGTTTTTTTCTGTCTGGTTGTTGTGTGACCTTTTGTCTAAATTGTCTGATTTCTCGTGTGCTAGCGTTGCCTAAATCGTGTGCTGTTTCGTCTAGGTTTGTTTAAGTTATTTGGTTTCTAAGTTGTTTGTGCCCGTCTATCTGAATTATTTGGTTTCTGAAAAATGCACTTCGGTTTGGACTGGCAGCTGTTTCTGTCTCGTGAGGGGCAGTAAACCATTTTTGTTTCGAGAGGAGACAAATGAGTGATTAGCAGACGTGCTGGAGAGTCACTAGCTGCTGCACCCCCAGAGACGTTTGGGGGTTCATCTAGGTGCCGGGGAGGATGTGGAATCCCTCTAGGCTGGCACAGGTTTGCATCTAGGTGCCAGAGAGGAAGTGGAATCCCTCTTGGCTGGCACTGGTGATTGAGACGGGTTTTTTGTTAGTCTTTTTGTGTGTTAACAATGAAACTAGAGAGAAATGGTCAGAAATGGCCGCCGTGGTAGTTGTACTCTCATGGCAGTGTGTCTATTTTTGGGTTGTTCATTGCTGGCATTTTTGAAATCTGTTAGACTTGGTCCAGCATAAGCTGGCCAAGTTGTCTGAATCTGTTAAATCTGAATCTATGAAGACTGACCGCATTGTCTGGTTATTGGAGTCTTACTTGGAAGGCGAGAGGCCTTCCAGAAGGTCAGGGCATCTGACTGTCAGGTTTCAAGAGACTGAGCGCTCTACTTGGGAGAAGACGTGGAATCCTTCTCCATCTGGGGTCATGACCAAATGTAGTTAAGTGTTATTTGTGCCACCCGTGGCAGGGGTGAGCTATCTGTGTTTTATGTGCCACCCGTGGGAGGGGTGAGCATTTTGTGTTGTTCTTTTATATGTGTGTGTCTTTTCTTGGCAAATCATCTCTGTGTTAGCTGTTAATCTACTGTGTTAAACATCTTGAGTTAAAAATAGGTAACATGATTGCCGGCAGAGAGAAGAATGAAGCCGCCTGTACAAGAATACAGCTGCAGAAAGGTGGGCAGGTCCTTTAATAAGGGGCAGCTACCTCGGTTCGTGCTAGCGGTTCGTGTTCCTACAGCCCACCTACTGCATGTAGGGTATGCTTCAGGTAACAGCACATGGAGGGTGCCTTCACCCAGCCCGGACTTGGCAGACGACAACTCGTGGTTCCCCAGCACAGCAACAGCGTGCAACAGCTACCTAGTTTGGTATTCCTGGCTGTACTGGGTACCTTGAGGTCACTAGTGCAACAAATGGCAGTTTTCCACCTGCCACCTATGAAGATAGATGAGAACCCAGGTGATAAAAAGAAAAGAAAAAAACCTGGCAGTGGAGCCAGGACAGCTAGACAAACAGCCACAGCAAGATTGTTCACCTGAGAGTTAATTATTTTTTTTAAAAAAGAGACAAGAAGTGGTTAAAACTGCTTACTTAATTTAGTTTAAAACTTACTTGTGAGGCTGTCTTGATTTACACAAGAAAAACTGATAATTCACCCTGCTCTGTGGCCAGGAGAAGAGCACCAGCAGAAAAAGAAAGTTGATAATGATTTTTCCCAGTTTAATAAGTAAAGGAGTGTCTTTTTTCTAAAATTACAGCTTAAAAGTTACAGGCTGTCCTGAGTCAGAAATATATATGTGTGTATATATATATATTTCAGTTTTGATAGATTTTCTAGCCATTACTGTTTGAGACAATTTCATTATTTATATGAGATTTTCATTAAGATTTGGTTCAAAGATTCAAAGATGAGAGTTCTGAGAAGATAAAATTAAAGAAGTGGTGAAGACTGACTTTGCTCTTATGTTAGACATAAAAATGTTTACTTTATTGTTCTTGTTGTATATCACTTCTAAAATAATATTCTAATCAGAAATAACTCTTTAAAAGGTTTTTATAGAACTATGACCAAAGTTTCTATTTTGTTAAAAGTTAAATTCAAATATGTAACTCAAGTTGCCTTTTAAAAATTGTTAATACTGTATGAACCTTCAACATCTTAATGGTCCTTGCTGTGAAATGCTACAGATAAGGCTATCCATTCTGATTTGGTTTCTTTCTTAGAGCTTCAGAGGTGAGCTCACATTACACCTGTGGACAAGGTACTGTTTGCAGACTGAATTAGGTTATGGTCTCTAATGTGATGTGAACAGCAGTCATGCAGCCTCACAAATGCATCAGTCTACACAGAGTTCAAAGCAATAAATAAGGTAAAAGCCTTTTCTCCACAAGACCCTTGCAGGTTCTGGTCTTCAGATTGGGCACCCCGTCAATTGATCAGGCTGTGGTCGGTAGCAGGTCAATTTGGACCAGATGTGACTGAGACCTTCATGTGACAGAAGGTAAGGGACACCCAAAGGCCCACGCCAGATCCCGCTGATAGATCTTGAGAGAGAGGGTTACATGAGATCCCACTAATTTTGATCAGGACACATGAGGTTAAGCAGAGATCAGATAAGTTACCCACAGCCTTTCTAGACTAGCTCATAGAGACATTCTGTCAGTGTAGACAAGGCTCCAGAGGCTACAGAGACTACAAGATAAGTCATTGAAAGATTTAGGAAGTATACCACATATTAAAATTATTGATGGTAATAGCAAGTGAGAGAAGATTTAAAAGAAAGGAATAGAGAAGAGGAATAGAGAAGGTTTAGTGTAAGTCTAGAAGAAAAGAGTAGAGAAGAATAGAGATAAGTTGCTGTGAGTCCAGAGGAATCGAGAGGAATAGAGGAGACTAGAGAGAGGTGAAGAAAGAGAAAGGTGACAGGAAAGAATTTACAGAAAGCAGAAAAAAGGGACTCCAATCAAAGAGAGATAAAAATCTTTGAAAAAGACCAGTGTGTGCATTGCAAGTAAAGAAGCCAGCTTCAGGGTCCAAGAGGGCCCTAACAAATAGAAGCCAGGGCCAGAAAATCCCAGGCCTCGAAAAACACCCCAAGTGGTGAAGATAACAGCTCTGTGAGAAGACGGCTATTGAGATAGATGGGGCAGCTTGAAGCCACCCAACTTTTGATAGACTTATTAATAATTGAGTTTTTATGATTAAAAACAAGCAAATTGGAAGAAGTGGGGAGGTAGAGTGAAAAATTATAAAGGCCATTTTATGAAATACGTGTAGATTTTTCACAGAACTCGGAACTGAAAATAAGATTTCAGGCCTTCACATTCCAGGTGAAGGACACTTGCTGGATTACATTCCCCAAGCCTCGCCCAAGGCAGGAAGGCATTCCTCACTACAGATAAAGATGCTATCATTTGGGCTCGTTTCTCTGAAATGTTCCACTGTTCTTGGTTACCCCTCCCTTGGTCTTCCCAGTGATATGTTCAAAATTTGTAAAACAACCAATCATGTGTAAGCGCACGACAATGCCTTCCTCCCCCCACCCCATGCTATAAAAGACCCTTTAACCCACCACACGTGGCCAAAAACCCTGCTCTTGGAGCTAAAGAGCTTGTCGTTTTTGACCGCCGGCTCCCCCCTTAATAAACCTCTGCTGATTGCATCCAGGTATGGTTTCTTGTGATTTTTGGGTGGTCGCAATCTGGAGGCTTGAGGAAGGGTCTCCCGAGTATGGGGGTCTTCAGTTGCACGGTGGGGAGGATGTCCCTGTTGTTTTCAGTGGGAAGGATTCACTGTGTTTGATAGTTGGGAGGACATCTGTGTTGTGGACAGTTAGGAGGATGTCCCTGTGTTGGAGAGTTGAGAGGATTTCACTGTAGTAGACAGTATAGATGATGGCCATGTGGACAGTAAGAACAACACTCCAGTGGTGCACAAGAGAATGTCTCTTTGGTGGACAGTGAGAATGATGTCCTTGTATTGGGGATAGCAGAAGACATCTCTGGGGTAGACAATGGTAAAAACATCCGTGTTTTGCACAGGAGGATGTTCCTGTGGTGTACAGTGGAAAGGACATCCCTGTAGTAAACAGTGAAGAGGACTTCCCTGTGATGGACTATTGAAATGTCATCCTTGTGGTCGACTGTGGGAAGGACTTCCCTTTGGAGGACAGTGTTGAGGACAACAATGTGGTGGACAGGCAGAAGGTTGTCCCTGGGTAGACGGAGGGGAGGACCACCCTGTGCTGGACAGTGGGTAGGATGTCCCTGTGATTTACAGTGCAGAGGATATTCTTGTGGTGGACTGTGGTGATAACTTCCATGTAGTGCATATTGTTGAGGACAACTATGTTGTGGACAGTGGTAAGGATGTCCTTGTAGTACACAGGAGGATGTCCCTGTGGTGGACAGTGGGAAGAATGATCCAGTGTTGGACTGTTGGGGAGGAACTCCTTGGGGTGAACAGTTGGTAGGATGTTCCTGTGGTGGACAGTGGGTAGGACCATTCTGTTGTGGACACTGTGATGGACGTCCTTGTGAAGGACAGTGGGGAGTAATTCCCTGTTGTGTACAGTGGGATGGATGTTTCTGTAGTGGACAGTTGGGAGCATATTTGTGTGGTGGACAGTTAGGCAGAGGTTCCTGTGGTAAACAGTGGGAAGGAAGTCCTTTTTGTGGACAGTGAAAGGATGTCTATGTGGTGGACAATGGGAAAGACGTCCCTGTTGTAGACAGTGGTGAGGTTCTCCCTGTGGTGGACAGTGTGAAGGACGTCCTTGTGGTGTACAGCAGGGAGGACCTCTCTGTGTTGGACAGTGGTAAAGATGTCCCTGTGATAGACAGTGATGAGTATATTTCTGTGGAGGACAGTGGAAAGGACGTCCCTGTTGTGGACAGTGGAAAGGATTTTTCTGTGGTGGACAGTGGAGAGGACCTTCTAATGGTGGAAAGTGGAAAGGATGTAACAGTGGTGGACAGCGGGTAGGACATATCTCTGGTAGACAGTGAGTAGTACGTTCCTGTGGTGGACACTGGGGAGGATGTCACTGTGGCAGACAGTGGGAAGGAGGTCCCTGTGGTGGACAGTGGGAAGGACTTTTATGTTGTGGGCTGTGGGAAGAACGCCACTTTTGTGGATATTAGGAAAGACCTCTTTGTGGTGAACTTTGGGAAGAATGTCCCTCTTGTGGACAGAGGTGAGGACATAACTTAGGTGGACAGTGAGAAGGACATCCCTGTGGTGGTCAGTGGGGAAGACCTTTCTTTTGTGGACATTGGGAAGGACATCACTGTTGTAGACAGTGGGGAGGATGTCCCTGTGGTGGACAGTGGAAAGAACATCCCTGTTGTGGAAAGTGGGGAGGACGTCCCTGTGGTGGACAGTGGAAAGACATCACTTTGATGGATTGTAGAGAGGACCTCCCTGTGCTGGACAGTGGGAAGGAGGTCTCTGTGGTAGACAGTGGGAAGGACATTTATGTTGTGTACTTTCAGAAACCAGGAACCTCGCCTCTTACCCTTACCCTTACCTCTCCCCACCTGCACAATGTCCCCTGCAGCTTCATCTCCCTGGCAACCACAAGGTCCTGCTTGATAGTTATGTCCCCTGCAGCTTCATTTCCCTAGCAATCACAAGGTTCGGCTTGACAGTTACAGATAGACTTATAGACTTAAAGCACAATTGAGTGAGACAGGATCATAGCCTGTGACCTGCTTTCCTGGGGTAAGCTTCATTTTCCTTCCATCCCATAAGAATGGGCCATTCACTGTCGAAGGAGGCGTCCTTCATAAAGGACCTCAAACAAAGTCTCAGAGAGAGAGGAATTAGGGTTAAGAAAAAAGATCTTATAAGTTTCTTTGTGTTTATTGATGAACAGTGTCCTTGGTTCATGATTGATGGTCCTATCATACACCCTAAGAAGTGGCAAAAGTTGGGTCATGAACTAAATAAAAATTAAATGTGAAGGTGACGGTGCAGTTAATCCAACAATTTTCTCATTTTGGGGTATTATTAGGGACATTATTGAGGATGCTGACAGAAACTCAGGTAAACGCCAGCTCTTGTCAGTAGCAGAATACTGCTTATCACAATCGCGTCCTGGCTCCTCCGGCTTCTCCTGCCTGACATCTCAGGCTTCTTTTCCTTTTCCACTTATTGATATGCCTCATGAGTGTCTCAGCTTTCCACCTCATCTGATTTTCCTCATATTTATCCTGATTTGTCAGCTTTGGATACCTCAACCCCGGCCTCGCCTGTACGCCCTTGTCATAGTTCTGTTTCCACTGCTCCTTTGCCCACACAGTATGTGCCTTTAGCCACTGGCAACCCTTACATCTCTCATTCTCAAACTTCCTACTGTAATCCCGTTCTTCGGAAGCCCCTGCCTCTATGCTCACCTTCCCCAGCCTCTTGGAGTTCCCGCCACCCCCACCTCCATCTCCCGCCACTGCCACAGCTGATACACAGCACTTGCCCCCTTCCAGCCCGACTTGCTTTGTCTCTGCCCCCGCCCTTCCAGCTGGAGCAGGCGCTTCTGAATTATAGCCTTTGGATCCTGGCACTACAGCCTTTCCCATGCTAACGCCAGTTCCCTCGGTCTCCACATCACTTCCTATGTCTGCGGTTTTGACTTTCCCTGCTACCCTGCCTGTTTCTCTCTCTGACATGAAGACCTGCCTTTCTTCTCAGGTCCATGAATTGGCAGACATCCTCCACCTTCAGGAGCAAATTTCACAGCTCTCAGCCCTTTGTTCCTCCTCCTATGTGGAGGACTCTCAATGTTTGGTTTTCCCTGTCACTTGCTCTCAGGGTATCCCTCCTCAGACACCTGCGGCTCCTGATTCTAGCTCCTCACAGACCCTGTCACTCCCTCCCCCTTCCTGGTCTAGTGCTCAGCTTTCACACAGCCACATGCCTGCCGCTCCTTCTTCCTCCTCATGCTCCATGCCCCCTTCCTCTTCATGGTCCTCTCATAAACCTTCCCAGCCTTCTTGCCCCAATTGGGGACAGAGGCCATCTTCTGGAGATGAGGATGAAACAGAGCCAGAAGGTGAAAGCAGGGATGAGGGCAGAGCCGTGACAGAAAATGAAAATGTGTGCCCTATGGAGAATCCTACAATCTTTAAAAAACTCCACTTTAAACAGTTAGAAAAATTAAATTCAGCTGTTAGGAATTATGGGCCCAATGCTCCCTTCATTCTTTCCCTTCTTGAAAGCCTCGTGGCAGGTGGATATTTAACACCCAATGAGTGGTTGACAGTTGCCCAGGCCATATTAACTTGGAAACAATTTCTCTCCTGGCAGGCTGATTGGGAAGATCGTTGCACGTCTCAGGCACAAGTCAATCTCTCAAGCTCATGCTCACCCTCCAATAAATGGACACTTGATAAACTCCTAGGTTGAGGGAAATATGCCTCTAACCAAATACAGCAAAAATTTTCTCTGGGTCTCTTGGCTCAGTCTTCCTCAGCAGCTATGAGTGCCTGGAGAGCCATTCCCATGAAAGGCTCTGTCCTTTCCCCCTTGACCAAAATCATCCAGGGCAATCAAGAAGAATTTTCAGAATTTGTTACCCACCTCCTGGAGGCAGCTGAGAGATCCTTGGGACCTGGCCAGGGAGATAATAAACTTCTTCAGGAGTTTGCTTATGAAAATGCTAACTCTGCCTGTAGGGCTGCCCTTCGAGGAAAATATAAAAATAAAAATTTGGATGAGATGATTCATATCTGCAAGGATGTAGATCCCTTTGCCCAGAAGGCCTCACAAGCCATGAATCTGTCTGTGGGAGCGGCCACTACAGCTACTAGTGGTGGGGCAAATGTATCCTCCTGCTTTAGATGTGGTCACCTGGGCCATTTTGCTAAACAGTGCCCTCAGGTTAAACCCATGGCTCAGCCCCCACCTCAATGGAAGGGAGAGCGTTCACTTTCAATGACCCCTTGCCCTGGCTTCAGGCTAGGCACATATTGGGCTACTGCCTGCCATTCCAAAACTGATATTTTGGCCAACCCCTCTCTCCCCTTCAGGGAAACGGGATGTGGAGCCAGACCCAGACCCCTTAGCCAGTCTCCTTCCTTCCAGCCTCGGGAAACAGCCAGGCATGGCCACATCAAACCTTCCATCAACAGCTTCCAAACCAGCCACAGCCCTCTGTAGGGCGACCCCAGGGAGTGCAGGATTGGACCTCTGTGCCTCCTCCAATACAATATTAGAAGCTGGAGGAGGAGTTCAGATGATCCCTAATGGTGTCTTTGGGCCTCCCCCACCCCAGACTTATTATCTTATCTTGGGCAGAACATCTGCCACACTCCAAGACATTACCATTTTCCCTTCAATCGTTGATAACGATTACTCTGGAGAAATTAAAGTATTGGCTACAAGTTCAAGGCATTGGCCAGTCCACCAACACCTTTCAAAGCTTCCAGTTGCTCACTTGAGAGGATCCTGAGGGTAATACTGGACATGTTAGACCATTCATTGTACCTGGCCTCCCTATAAACTTATGGGGTCAAGATATATTGAGTCAAATGGGAGTTTTTATGTTTAGCCCCTCTGCAGTTGTTACCCACCAGATGCTGGACCAGGGGTTCATCCCTAGACAAGGCTTGGGCAGATGCAACCAAGGGATCCCCACCCCAATTGCTGTTACACCAAAGACCTCACGCTAAGGACTAGTTTATGATTCAACTTTTTCTTAAGGACCATTGATCCCCCTGCACGCAAGACAGATAAGATCACCTGGAAGTCAGATTCCCCTGTCTAGGTCGATCAATGGTCCCTTCCTCAACATAAACTTTAAGCGGCCATGCAGTTGGTGCAGGAACAATTAGATGGTGGCCACATTGAAACCTCCATCTCCCCTTGGAATACACCCATTTTGTGATACAAAAGAAAGGGTGCAGATGGAGACTGCTCCAGGACCTCAGAGAAATTAATAAGACTATGGTCCCAATGGGAGCCCTCCAGCCTGGCCTCCCCTCCCCTGTGGCAATACCTAAGAGTTACAATAAGATGGTTATTGATTTGAAAGATTGTTTTTTCTGCATCCCCTTACACCCAGAGGATTGTAAACGTTTGCCTATAGCCTTCCTGTTGTTAATTGCATTGGGCCATCTCCATGAATTCAGTGGAGGGTCCTGCCTCAAGGCAGGGCCCATAATCCCCCCAAAAAAGTTTGTGGCCCAGGCCATTGACCCTTTTCACCTTAAATACCCTGAGTTATATATTGTCCATTATATGGATGACATTCTTCTGGCTAGCCCTGACGAGACCACCTTGCCCAGGGTGGGCCAAGAGTTGGTAACTGCCCTCCAAGGCCTCGGGCTGCAGATTGCCCCCGAGAAGATCCAGCTACAGCCCCAACATTTATTCTTGGGTTTTGAGCTTCACCCCTCTAAGGTTCTCTTTCAAAAAATTGAACTTAGAAAAGATTCCTTACAAACAATTAATGACTTTCAAAGTCTCTTGGGAGACATAAATTGGTCGTGCCCCTATCTAAAATTAACAACTGGAGAACTTAAGCCTCTATTTGATATTCTTCGAGGAGATTCTGACCCCTCCTCTCCCCATGCCTTAACCCATGAGGCCACCTTCGCCCTCAAGCTCATGGAGAAAGCCATTCAACAACAGACTCTTACCTATTAATCTCCAACCTCCCCCTTATGGCTATTGGTTCTTCCCACCATGTTTGCCCCCATGGGATTGTTGTAACAGACTAAACCTTTGTATTGGCTTCATTTGCCTGCCACCCCTCCTAAAGTGCTACCTGTTTATCCTGCCTTGGTGGCACAGATCATAAGGATGGGAAGAGAGACCTCCCTGAAGCTCTTTGGTAGAGACCCTGACCTTGTCAGCATTCCCTATGATGCCGCTCAAGTTCGGTGGCTACTTCAGACCTCAGATGAATGGGCTATTAACTGTATTTCATTTCAGGGAAAGATAGATAACGACTCTTCCCTCTGACAAACTTATCCAGTTCCTTGAACACTAAGCGGTGGTCTTCCCTAAAGTGACTAAGAACATCCCCATTCCTCAAGCACCACTGATTTTTACAGATGGATCCTCCTCTGGGGTTGCAGCCTTTAATATAGTTGGACAGGTCTCTAAGTTTCAGACCAAATTTTCCTCAGCACAGTTGGTAGAATTGGTTGCTGTTATTCAAGTCTTTAAGACTTTCCCAGATTGTGCCTTTAATCTTTTTACTGACAATGCATATGTGGCTCAATCAGTGCCTCTGTTAGAGACTGTTCCCTTTACAAGGCCGTCTACCAATGCTTCCCTCCTCTTTTCTGAGCTTCAGGAGATAATTTTAGATAGATCCCATCCATTATTTTTGGGTCACATACGTGCCCACTTTGGTCTTCCTGGACCCCTAAGCGAGGAAAATGACCTCATTGATAGGGCCACCCGAGGGTCTCCATTTACCTTGGCGACCTTGGCCCTGCCTTCTGATCCTGTACAACAGGCACAAAAATCCCACCAATTACATCATCTAAATGCCCAGACCCTCTGACAGATGTTCTCTATTACCAGAGAACAGGCACACCAGATAGTGTGTCAATGCCAGGGATGTCTTACCCTCCTACCTGAGTTACATTTAGGGGTGAACCGTCATGGCCTCAACTCAGGAGAGATGGCAAATGGATGTTACTCATTTTTCCCCTTTTGGTAAGCTTAAATATATACATGTTTCTATTGATACCTTCAGTGGTTTTCTTTGCGCCTCACTACAATCTGGTGAGGCTACCAAAAATGTTATTAGTCATGTGATTTTTTGCCTTGCATTTATGCCCATACCTAAGATACTTAAGACTGATAACGGCCCTGAATATACCAGCACCTCCTTCAAACAGTTCTGTGCCCAGCTTAATATTAAACATGTTACTGGTATCCCATATAAAACCCAAGGACAGGGCATTGTAGAAAGGGCACATCAGACCTTAAAGAACATGCTCTTAAACTTACAACATTCAAGGGGCATTTTATACCCCCAAAAGAGGAATCATAATATCTTGTTAAATCCTGCAATATTCATTCTCAATTTTTTGACCCTTGATGAAAAAGGAAAGTCTGCAGCAGACAGATTCTCGCACCCTACTACAGCAGACTCCTATGCCAAAGTCATGTGGAAAGATCCATTGACATATAAGTGGAATGGTCCTGATATAGTCCTTATCTGGGGAAAAGGACACATGTGTATATATGATTCCAAGGAACAAAACGCCAGATGGCTATCAGAAAGACTGGTGAAGTTGGTTAACTCTACCCCAGGGATACCCGCTGAGAATGGTTCTTAACTGTGCTTCCTTTCAGAAAAATGCATCCAGTTGCCTTGCTCCTCCTCCTCCTCCTGCTCACACTTCAGATTTATCCAAATGTGAGTATCAAACCCCAGCATTCCCCATACCAGATTTATAATTTTACTTGGGTCATAATAAACCAAGCAGGAGACATTGTTCCATCTCTTCACTTGGAACCCAGCCTTCATGGCCCTCTCTGGAGATGGATCTTTGTGCTCTTGCTCTGGGAGCCAGTGCAGACTGGGGAACCCCCTCCCATTATTGGCCCCAAAGTCAGCTGGTTGATGCACCTAACCCCAATTATGATGGCCACCTTATAGGATGTAATTCCTATGATAGGATAGTCTCCTTGGCAAATGATCCATCTGGCCTCTATGTATGCCCTGGGCCTACCCACCATGGTCGCTCTCAAAATTATAAATGTGGCTATAGCTCTGATTATTATTGTGCACCTTGGGGCTGTGAAACCACAAGAGATGCATATTGAGACCCCACTCCTCCTGGGATTATATCACCTTAAGGAGAAAGTTTCTACCTACATATTTACAGGATAATCTAGGAATTAAGACTGCCCAACCATTTAGATCCTGGTGTAAATTCAAATTGCATGTCCCTCTTGTTATATCCTTTATGGATGTAGGGAGGAGTAAAGACTGGACAGGCCAAGGATATGAATGGGACCTACGTCTAAGAGAGTGCTTGACCTTTACACTTACCTGCTTGGACCCGAGTCTCATCTTTAGAATTAAGCTCTTTAAGAGTATCCCTAATAAAAATGTTGCTGCTGTGGCCCCTTATCCTGCCATACAGCACCCTCAGCCACCAGCCAAACCTGTCCCCAGGCCTGGAATTACTGCTCCAGCCATTTTGCCTCTCCCCACCTCCTCCCAGGTTACCTCATTTCAGCCCACTATACCTGCGGGCCCTCCTAGCTCTGCGGACCTTACTATTTCTCTGGCAAATGTCTCCCTTGAAGCTATTCATAATACCAGTGAATATCAATGTCAAGAATATTGGATTTGTTTTTCGCCTACTCCCCCTGTTTATCAGGGAATAGCTGTTTTTACCCCTCCCTCCTTTTCTGATGATAGCAATTTGTTATTACGGGCTATTTCACCTGAGGGAGGTCTCACTAATAGTTCCATCTCGGGCATAGGCCTCTGCCTTTTGGGGCCCTCTATGCTTCTCCCCCCCAAGATTTGGTCCCTATTTGTAATCAGACATTGATTTTAAATAATACCTTTTTATATACCATAGCATTCAATGGTACCTATTTTGCCTGTGCCACTGGATTGACATTATATATTTCCAATTTTGATTTTTTAAAGACCAAAGATTATTGTGTAGTTGTTACCATTCTCCCTCATTTTTTATTAACAATTCAGAGTCTTTTCTTAATGTTCTGGATCAAGGTCTTTCCCTTAGGATCAAATGAGAGCCTCTGACAGCCCTTACATTGTCAGTCATATTAGGAATCAGCGCTATTGCCGCAGGTATTGGCATTGCTTCTCTAGTCACCTCCAATAATCATTATGCCCATCTTCAGTCTCTTATTGATAAAGATTTAAATAATTTGAGAGAAGGGATACAAGACCTTAAGGACTCTGTGGCTTCTCTTTCTGAGGTGGTGTTACAGAACAGGAGAGGACTTGACCTTGTCTTCTTTAAGGAAGAAGGTCTCTGCGTAGTCCTCAGAATGAGAAGAATGTTGTTTTTACTCTGATAAGACAGGCCTTGTCCAAAATAGCCTGGACAAAGTCAAAAATAGTTTAGAGAAAAGAAAAAGAGCCAGAGAACAAGAGTCATGGTATCAAAATTGGTTCTCTACTTCACCTTGGCTTACTAACCTATTGCCTAGTTTACTAGGAACCTTTGTTGGTATTTTATTGCTTCTGTCTTTTGGCCCTTTGGCTCTTAACTGTCTCACAAGTTTTGTTAGGAACTAGATTGATGCTGCTATGAAGAATCCAGTTGAAGTTCATTACCATCAACTGAAGACTGAAGGAAATCCATAAGTGATTCTGCCAGAGACAGGCTTAGCTGCCAGCCACCCTGCCTTCCCCTATGACTGACTCCTAGATTTCCACACCCTCAAGAAAGGTTCCTGACATGCCTGGCTCTGCCCTCCTTTCTCTTGCTAGGGAGACTGGCCCCTTTATACCGTGACAAAAATTGGCTTTTTCCTAAACTGAGGCCTGCCTTTGATGTTGCCCTCTAATATCCGGGAGTCTTCCATTATGACAATATTACACCCCAAATAACAAATGGCTGATAACCTAGGCATTCACACAGAGATGTGTGAGAGAGAACAGAAGGGCATCTAGAGAGAAGAGAAGATAGAAGGATATCCAGAGTGAGGAGAAAATTGTCAGGCATCCAGAGAGAGGAGAAGACAGAAGGGCATTGGGAGAGACGAGAAAACAGAAGGGCATAGGAAGAGAGGAGAAGACAGAAGGGAATCCAGAGAGAAAAGAGGACAGAAGGGCATCCAGAGAGAGGAGAGCACAGAAGGGTATCCAGAGAGAATAGAGGACAGAAGGGCATCTACAGAGAGGAGAGAAGAGAAGGGCATCCAGTGAGAGGAGAAGACAAACAGGGAATGCAGAGAGAGGAGAGAACAGAAGAGCATCCAGAGAGAAAAGAGGACAGAAAGGCATGTAGAGAGGGCAGAGAACAGAAGGGTGTCCAGAAAGAGGAGAAGACAGAAGGACATCTGGTGATAGGAGAAGACAGAAGGGCATCCAGACAGAGGAGAAGACAGAATGGCCTCCAGAGAGAAGAGATAAAAGAAGGGCATCAAGATAGAGAAGAAAACAGAAGGGCTTTCAGAGAGAGAAGAGAACAGAAGGGCATCTGGAAAGATGAGAAAAGAGAAGGCATCCAGATGGAGAAGAGCACAGACGGGCATCCTGAGAAAAAAGAGGACAGAAGGGCATCAAGTAGAGAAGAGAACAGAAGAGCATACAGAGAGAGGAGAGGACAAATGGGCATCTAGAAAGATCAGAGAACAGAAGGGTATCCAGAAAGAGGAGAAGACAGAAGGGCATCTGGAGATAGAAGACAGAAGGGCATCCATAGAGAGGTGAGGACAGAATAGACTCCAGAGTGAAGAGAGAGTAGAGGGGCATCCAGAGAGAGGAGAGAAAAGAAGAACATTAAAGAAAAGAGTACAGAAGGCCATACAGAGAGAGGGGAAGACAGAAGAGCGTCTAGATAGGGGAGAGAATAGAAGGGCATCCAGAAAGGGGTCTGAAAAGAAGGTAATTCGGAGAAGAAGAAGACAGAAATGAATCCAGAGAGAGGAGAGAACAGAAGAGCATTTGGAGAGAGGAGAAGCCTGAAGTGCATCCAGAGAAATGTGAGAAAAGAAGGGCATCCAGAAGAGGAGAGGACAGAAGGGCATCCAGAGAGTGGAGAGAACAATGGGCATCCAGAGAGAGGAGAGAACAGAAGGGTATCCAGAGAGAGGAGAGGACAAAAGGGCATCCTGAGAGAGGAAAGAACAAAAGGGTATCCAGAGAGAAGAGAGTACAGAAAGGCATCCAGAGAGAGAAGAGTACACAATGGCATCCAGAGAGAGGAGAGGACAGAAGGGCATCCACAGAGAGAACAGAAAAGAAGGGCATCAAATGAGAGCAGAAGACTGAAGGACATCCAGAGAGAGAAAAGTACAGAAGGGCATCCGGAGAGAGGAAAATACAGAGGGGCATCCAGAGGAAAAAATAGGAAAGAAGGGCATCTAGTGAGAGGAGAGAACAGAAGGGCATCCAGAGAGAGGAGAAGACAGAAAGTTATCCAGAGTGAGGAAAAAATTGTCGGGCATCCAGAGAGAGGAGAAGACAGAAGGACATAAGGAGAGATGAGAGAACAAAAGGCCACAGGGAGAGAGGAGAAGACAGAAGGTTATCCAGAAAGAACAGAGGACAGAAGGCCATCCAGAGAGATGAGAGCACAGAGAGGAATCCAGAGAGAATAGGGGACAGAAGGGCATCTAAAGAGAGGAGAAGACAAAAAGGGAATCGAGAGAGAGAGGAGAGAATAGAAGGGCATCCAGAGAGAGGAGATGACAAAAAAGCATCCAGAAAGAAGAGAGGACAGAAGGGCATCCAGAGAGATAAGAGAGAGGAGCATGAAGAAGGACATCCATGGAGATAAGAGGTCAGAAGGACATCCAGAGAGAGGAGAGAATGGAAGAATATCCAGAGATAGTAGAGAACATAAGGGCATCCATAGAGAATAGAGGACAGAAGGGCATGTAGAGAGAGCAGAGAACAGAAGGGTATTCAGAAAGAGGAGAAGTAAGAAGGGCATCTGGAGATAGGATAAGACAGAAGGGCATCCAGAGAGAAAAGAGGACAGAATGGCCTTCAAGAGGGAAGAGAGGAAAGAAGGGCAACCAGAGAGAGGAGAGGGCAGAAGGGCATCCACAGAAAAGAGTAAAGAAGTCCATACAGAGAGAGGAGAATACAGAAGGGCATCTAGATAGAGGAGAGAACAGATTGGATTCCAGAGAGAGGAGAGAACAGAAGGGCATGCAGAACGAGAAGAGAGAAGGAACCGAGATGGAGAAGAGGACAGACGGGCATCCTGAGAGAGGGGAGGACAGAAGGGCATCTAGGGAGAGAAGAGAACAGAAGGTCATCCAGAGAGAGGAGAAGACAGAAGGGAATTCAGAGAGAGGAGAGAACAGAAGGGCATCCAGGGTAACAGAGGACACAAGGGCATCCAGAGAGAGGAGAGAATAGAAGAGCATCCCGAGAGAGGATAGAACAGAATGGTATCCTGAGAGAAGAAAGGACAAAAGGGCATATAGATAGAGGTGAGAACAGAATGGCAACCAGAGAAAGGAAAAGAAAGAAGGGCATTCATAGAGAGGAGAGGACAGAAGGACATCCCGATAGAAGAGAGAACAGAAGTGCATCCAGAGAGATGATAGAACAAGAGAGAATCCAGAAAAAGGAGAGAATAGAAGCCCATCCAGAGACAGCAGAACACTGAAGGACATACAGAGATAGAAGAGGACAGAAGGGCATCCAGAGAGAGGAGAGGACAGAATGGCATCCAGTGATATGAGAGAACAGAAGGGCATCTAGAGAGAGGAGAAGACATAAGGGTATCCATAGTGAGAAGAAAATTGTTGGGCATTTAGAGAGAGGAGAAAACCTAAGGGCATCAGGAGAGAGGAGAGAAAAGAAGGGTAGAGAGGAGAAGACAAAAGGGCATCCAGAGAGAGGAGAGGACAGAAGGACATCCAGAGAGAGGAGAGCACAGAAGGGCATCCAGAGAGACAAGAGAACAGAAAGGCATAAAGAGAGAATAGAGGACAGAAGGTCATCTACAGATAGGAGAGAAGAGCAGGGCATCCAGAGAGAGGAGAAGAAAAAACGGGAATACAGAGAGAGGAGAGAACAGAAGGGAATCCAGAGAGAGGAGAAAACAGAAGGGAAGACGGAGAGACGAGAGAACAGAAGGGCATAGGGAGAGAAAAGACAGAAGGGCATCCAGAGAGAGGAGAGGACAGAAGGGCATCCATAGAGAGGAGAAGGCAGAAGGGCATACAGAGAGATGAGAGAACAGAAGGGCATCCAGAGAGAGGAGAGAGCCGAAGGGCATCCAGAGAGAGGAGAGGACAGAAGGGCATCCATAGAGAGGAGAAGGCAGAAGGACATACAGAGAGAAGAGAGAATAGAAGGTCATCCAGTGAGAGGAGAGAGCCGAAGGGCATCCAGAGAGAGGAGAGGGCAGAAGGGCATCCTTAGAGAGGAGAAGGCAGAAGGACATACGGAGAGAGGAGTCAATAGAAGGGCATCCAGAGAGAGAAGAGGACACAAGGGCATCCAGCGAGAGGAGAGAACAGAAGGGTATCAAAAGAGAGGGAGAACAGAAGGGTATCCATACAGAGGAGAGGAGAGGACATAATGACATTCCGAGAGAAGAGAGAACAGAAGCACTTCTAGAGAGATGAGAGGACAGAAGGGATCCAGAGAGAGGAGAGAACAGAAAGCCATCCAGTGTGAGGAGAAGACAGAAGGGCATCTATGGAAAAAAGAGGTCAGAAGGGCATCCAGAGAGAGGAGAGAAAAGAGAGGAATCCAGAGATAATAGAGGACAGAAGGGCATCTAGAAAGAGAGGAGAGGACAGAAGAGAATCTAGAGTGAAGAAAGAATGGTAAGGCATGCAGAGAGAGGAGAAGACAGAATGGCATTGGAAGAGAGGACAGAACAGAAGGTCATCGGGAGAGAGGAGAAGACAGAAGGGCATTCAGAGAGCGGAGATTACAGAAGGGCACTTAGAGAGAGGAGAATACAAAAAGGAAATCCAGAGAGAGGAAGGATCAGAAGAATATCTAGAGAGAGGAGAATGCAGAAGGGAATCCAGAGAGAGGAGAGGAGAGAAGGGAATCCAGAGAGAGGAGAGGACATAATGACATTCCATTCCAAGAGAGGAGAAAACAGAAGCACATCTAGAGAGATGAGAGGACAGAAGGGATCCAGGGAGAGGAGAGAACAGAAAGCCATCCAGTGAGAGGAGAAGACAGAAGGGCGTCCATGGAGAGAAGGGGTCAGAAGGGCATCCAGATAGAGGACAGAACAGAGAGGCATCCAGAGATAATAGATAACAGAAGGGCATCTAGTGAGAGGAGAGGACAAAGGGCATCCAGAGAGAGGAGAGGACAGAAGGGAATCTACAGTGAGGAGAGAATGGTAGGGCATCCAGAGAGAGAAGAAAGAATGGCATCGGAAGAGAGGACAGAATAGAAGGGCATCGGGAGAGAGAAGACAGAAGGGCATCCACAGAGATGAGAAGACAGAAGGGCATTTAGAGAGAGGAAAGGTCAGAATGGCATCCACTGAGATGAGAGAACAGAATGGCATCTAGTGAGAGGAGAAGACATAAGGGTATCCAGAGTGAGGAGAAAATTGTCAGGCATCTAGAGAGAGGAGAAAACAGAAGGGCTTCAGGAGAGAGGAGAGAAAAGAAGGGTATAGATAGAGAGGAGTAGACAAAAGGGCATCCAGAGAGAGAAGGGGACAGAAAGGCATCCAGAGAGAGGAGAGAGCCAAAGGGCATCCAGAAAGAGAAGAGGACACAAGGAAATCCAGCGAGAGGAGAGAATAGAAGGGCATCAAGGGAGAGAAAAGAAGGGTATTTATACAGAGGAGAGGACAAAAGGGCAACCAGATAGAGGAGAGAACAGAAGGCCGTCCCTAGAGAGGAGAGGACATAATGACATTCTGAGAGAAGAGAGAACAGAAGCACATCTAGAGAGATGAGAGGACAGAAGGGATCCAATGAGAGGAGAGAACAGAAAGCCATCCAGTGAGAGGAGAAGACAGAGGGGCATGCATTCATAGAAGAGGTCAGAAGGACATCCAGAGAGAGGAGAGAACAGCGAAGCATCCAGAGATAATAGAGGACAGAAGGGCACCTAGAAAGAGGAGAGGACAGAAGAACATCCAGAGAGAGGAGAGGACAGAAGGGAATCTACAGTGAGGAGCAAATGGTAGGGCATCCAGAGAGAGGAGAAGACAGAATGGCATCGGAAGAGAGGACAAAACAGAAGGGCGTCGGGAGAGAGGAGAAGACAGAAGGGCATCCAGAGAGAAGAGAAGACAGAAGTACATCAAGAGAGAGGAGAGGACAAAAGGGCATCCAAGAGAGGAGAGAACAGAAGGGCATCCAGAGAAAGAGGAGAGAGCCGAAGGGCATCCAGAGAGAGGAGAGAGCCGAAGGGCATCCAGAGAGAGAAGAGGACACAAGGGCATCCAGTGAGAGGAGAGAACAGAAGGGCATCAAGAGAGAGGAGAGAACAGAAGGGTATCCATACAGAGGAGAGGACAAAGGGGCATCCAGATAGATGAGAGAACAGAAGGGCATCCAGAGAGAGGAGAGGACATAATGACATTCCGAGAGAAGAGAGAACAGAAGCACATCTAGAGAGATGAGAGAACAGAAGGGATCCAGAGAGAGGAGAGAACAGAAAGCCATCCAGTGAGAGGAGAAGACAGAAGGGCATCCATGGAGAGAAGAGGTCAGAAGGGCATCTAGAGAGAGGAGAGAACAGAGAGGCATCCAGAGATAACAGAGGAAAGAAGGGCATCTAGAGAGAGCAGAGGTCACAAGGGAATTTAGAGAGAGGAGAGGACAGAAGGGATTCTAGAATGAGAAGAGAATGGTTGGGCATCGAGAGAGAGGAGAAGACAGAATGGCATTGGAAGAGAGGACAGAACAGAAGGGCATCGGGAGAGAGAAGACAGAAGGGAATCCACAGAGAAGAGATTACAGAAGGGCATCCAGAGAGAGGAGAATATAAAAAGGGAATCCAGAGAGAGGAGAGATCAGAAGGGCATCCAGAGTGAAGAGTAGACAGAAGGGCATCCAGAGAGAGGAGAGGACAGAATTGCATCCAGAGAGAGGGTAAAGCAGAAGGGCTTACAGAGAGAAGAGAGAACAGGTCATCCAGAAAGAGAGAGAACAGAAAAGCATCCAAAGAGAGGAGAAGACAGAAAGGAATGCATAGAGAGGAGAGAATAGAAGAGCATAACGAGAGAGGAGAAGACAGAAAGGGATCCAGAGAGAGGAGAGGAGAGAAGGACATCCTGAGAGAAGAGATAACAGATGCACATCCAGAGAAATGAGAGAACAGGAGAGAATCTAGAAAGAGGAGAGAACAGAAGCCCATCCAGAGACAGCAGAAGACTGAAGGACATCCAGAGAGAGAAGAGGAAAGAAGGGCATCCAGAAAGAGGAGAGGACAGAATGGCATCCAGTGAGATGAGAGAACAGAGGTGCATCTAGAGAGAGGAGAATACATAAGGGCATCCATAATGAGGAGAAAATTGTTGGGCATCTAGAGAGAGGAGAAGCAGCAGTGCATCAGGAGAGAGGAGAGAAAAGAAGGGCATAGATAGAGAGTAGAAGACAAAAATGCATCCATAGAGAGGAGAAAACAGAAGGGTATCCAGAGAAAGGAGAGCACAGAAGGGCATCAAGAGAGACAAGAGAAAAGAAAGGCATACAGGGAGAATAGAGGACAGAAGGGCATCTAGAGAGAGGAGAGAAGAGCAGGGCATCCAGAGAGAGAAGACAAACAGAGAATCCAGAGAGAGAAGAGAACAGAAGGGAAGCCGGAGAAACGAGAGAAGAGAAGGGCATAGTGAGAGAGAAGACAGAAGGGCATCCAGAGAGAGGAGAGGACAGAAGGGCATCTAGAGAAAGGAGAAGACATAAGCGCATCCAGAGAGAGGAGAGGGAAGAAGGTCATTCCGAGAGAGGAGAGAACAAAGTGCATCCAGAGAGAGGAGAAGACAGAAGGTCATCCAGAGAGAGGAGAGGACAGAAGGGCATCCATAGAGAGGAGGAGGCAGATGGGCATACGAAGAGAGGAGAGAACAGAAGGGTATCCAGAGAGAGGAGTGGACCCAAGGGCATCCAGCGAGAGGAGAGAACAGAAGGGTATCCATACAGAAGAGAGGACTAAAGGGCATCGAGATAGAGGAGAGAACAGAAGGGCATCCGGAAATAGGAGAAGACAGAAGTCATCCAGATGGAGAAGAGGACTGACGGGCATCCATAGAGAGGAGAGTACAGAAGGGCATTCAGGGAGAGAAGAGAGCAGAGTGGCATCCAGAAAGAGGAGAGGACAGAAAGGCATCTAGAGAAAGCAGAAAACAGAAGGGCATCCAGGAAAAGGAGAAGACAGAGGGGAATTGGGAGATAGGAGAGACAGGAGGGCATCCAAGGAGAAGAGAGGACAGAAGGGCATCGACCGAGAGGAGAGTTACAAAGGGCATCCAGAGACAGAAGGGGACAGAATGGATCCAGAGAGAGCAGAGAACAGAAAGCCATCAAGAGAGTGGAGAAGACGGAAGGGCATCCATGGTGAGGAGAGGTCAGAAGGGCATCCAGAGAGAGGAGAGAACAGAAGGGAATCCAGAGAAAGGAGAAGGCAGAAGGGCATCCAGAGAGAGGAGAGGAAAGTAAGGCATCAACAGAAAAGAGTACGGAAGGCCATACAGAGAGAGGAGAAAACAGAAGGGCATCTTCATAGATGAGAGAACAGAAGGGCATCCAGAAAGAGGAGAGAACAGAAAGGCATCCAGAGAGAATAGAGGACAGAAGGGCATCTAGAGAGAGGAGAGAAGAGAAGGGCATCCAGAGAGAAGAGAAGACCAAAAGGGAATCCAGAAAGAGGAGAGGTCAGAAGGCAGAATGGCATCCATGAAGAGGAGAGGTCAGAAGGGGTTCCAGAGTGAGGAGAGTGAAGAAGGGCATCTAGAGGGAGGAGAGACCAGTAGGGCAACAAAAGGGAGGAGAATACAGAAGGGCACCCAGAGAGAGGAGTGGACAGAAGGACATCAAGAGAAATACTAAAACAGAAGGGCATCCAGAGAGAGGAGAAAACAGAAGGGTATCCAGAGAGAGGAGAGGACAGAAGGGCATCCACATAAATTACAGAACAGAAGGGCATCCAGGGAGATGAGAGAACAGAAGAGAATCCAGAAAGGGGCAGAAAAGAAGGGCATCAAGGGACAGCAGAAGACTGAAGGACATCCAGAGAGGGAAAAGGACAGAAGGGCATCCCGAGAGAGGAAAATACAGAGGGACTTCCAGAGAGAAGAGAGCACAGAAGGGCATCCAGTGAGAGGAGAGAACAGAAGGGTATCCAGAGTGAGGAGAAGACAGAAGGGAATCTAGAGTGAGGAGAGAATTGTAGGGCATCCAAAGAGAGGAGAATGCAGAAGGGCATCGTAAGTGAGGACAGAAGAGAAGGGCATCGTGAGAGAAGAGCATACAGAAGTGCATCCAGAGAGAGGAGAAAACAGAAGGGCATCCAGAGAGAGGAGAGGACAGAAGGGCATTGAAGACAGGAGAAGACAGAAGGGAATCCAGAGAGAGGAGAGAACAGAAGGGCATCTGGAAAGATGAGAAGAGAGAAGGAATCTAGATTTAGAAGAGGACAGAGTGGCATCCTGAGAGAGGAGAGGACAGAACGGTATCCAGAGAGAGAAGAGAACAGAAGGTCATCACAAGAGAGGAGAAGAAAGAAGGCAATCCAGAGAGAGGTGAAAACAGAAGGGCATCCAGAGAGAGAAGAGGACACAATGGCATCCAGAGAGAGAATAGAACAGAAGGGCATCCAGAGAGAGTAGAGAACAGAAGGGTATCCAGAGAGAGGAGAGGACAGAAAGGCATCCAGAGAGTGGAGAGAACAGAAGGGCATCCAGAGAGAGGAGAGAACAGAAGGGTATCCAGAGAGAGGAGAGCACAGAAGGGCATCCAGAGAGAGGAGAAGACAGAAGGGAATCTAGAGTGAAGAGAGAACTGTAGGGCATCCAGAGAGAGGAGAATGCAGAAGGGCATCATAAGTGAGGACAGAAGAGAAGGGCATCGTGAGAGAGAAGAAGACAGAAGTCCATCCAGAGAGAGAAAAAGACAGAAGGGCATCCAGAGAGAGGAGAGGACAGAAGGGCATCTGAGAGAGAAGAAGACAGAAGGGAATCCAGAGAGAGGAGAGAACAGACATGCATCGAGAAATAGGAGAAGACCGAAGGGCATCAGGAGATAGGAATAGACAAAAGGGCATCCAGAGAGAGGAGAGAACAGAAGGGCATCCAGAGAGAGGAAAGAGCAGAAAGGCATCCAGAGAGAGGAAAAAACAGAAGGCCATCCAGAGAGATGAGAAGACATAAGTGCATCCGGAGAGAGGAGAGAACAGAAGGGTATCCATAGAAAGGAGAGGAAAAACAGGCATCCGGAGAGACGAGAGAACAGAAGGGCATCCAGAGAAAGGAGAAGACAGAAGGGCATCCAGAGAGAGGAGAGTACATAATGACATCCTGAGAGAAGAGAGAACAGAAGCCCATCCAGAGAGAGCAGAAGACTGAAGGACATGCAGAGAGAAAAGAGGACTGAAGGGCATCCGGAAAGAGAAGAAGACAGAAGGGCATCCATAGACAGGAGAGGACAGAATGGCAACCAGTGAGAGGAGAGAACAGAAGGGCACCTAGAGAGAAGAGAAGACAGAAAGATATACAGAGTGAGGAAAATATTGTTGGGCATCCAGAGAGAGGAGAAGACAGAAGGGCATCTGGAGAGACGAGAGAAAAGAAGGGCATCGGGAGAGAGGAGAGAAAAGAAGGGCATCCAGAGAGAGGAGAGGACAGAAGGGCATCCATAGAGAGGAGAAGGCAGAAGGGCATACGGAGAGAGGAGAGAACAGAAGGGCATCCAGAGAGAGGAGAGAGCCGAAGGGCATCCAGAGAGAGAAGAGGACACAAGGGCATCCAGTGAGAGGAGAGAACAGAAGGTCATCAAGAGAGAGGAGAGAACAGATGGGTATCCATACAGAGGAGACGACAAAAGGGCATCCAGATAGAAGAGAGGACAGAAGGGCATTCAGCAAGAGAAGAGAACAGAAGGGCATCCAGGGAATCAAGTGGACACAAGTGCATCCAGAGAGAGGAGAGAACAGAAGAGCATCCAGAGAGTGAATAGAACAGAAGGGGATACTGAGAGAAGAAAGGACAAAAGGGCATCCAGATAGAGGTGAGAACAGAAGGGCAACCAGAGAAAGGAAAGGGCAGGAGGGCATCCATAGAGAGGAGAGGACAGAAGGATATCCCTATAGAAGAGAGAACAGCAGCGCATCCAGAGAGATGAGAGAACAGGATAGAATCCAGAAAGAGGAGAGAGTAGAAGCCCATCCAGAGTGACCCGACCTGCGGGCCCTAGGTTATTCATGGGGGATGATGAGGATTGCAACCTGGAAGAACGGGCGAGAGAGAGAATGGACTCAAGGAAGCAAACGCTTGTCAAGAGTCATATATTTGGGCACCAAGTGCTTATTTATAATACATTTTTCAAAGGGAGGGGTAAGAGGGATCCAGGTGATGGGAAAGTTGGATCCAGGTGATGGGAAAGGATAGAATCTTCTCAGCCTGTGCCCTGAAACAATGGCAGTCTAACTGCTTACTTCAAAAGATACGGTACACTGCTTTACATCTAAAAATCTACTTGTAACTATCAAAGAGAACCTTGTGGTTGCTAGGGAGATGAAGCTGCAGGAGACATTGTGCAGGTGGGGAGAAGTAGGGGTTGAGGGTAAGAGGCAAGGGTCCTGGCTTCTGACATCTCCCCCTTCTCTGTTTAGATGGAGAGGGCATCCTGTGATCAATCCCAACTACATGAGTTTAGAATTTGGAGGTCAAATTGTGGAGGGGTCTTGGACGAGTTCATAACCCCAAGACATTAATGTGAGACGAGTCACGTCGATGGTCGAAGGCTTTAGGCTATCAACAATGAGCAACATCAAGGGACCCTGAGGTGGGTGAAAGGAGGGTGAGGACCCTGTCTTAGGCTATGTAGGCTGCACCCACTCCCAGCACCACGCACTACTTTCCGGCTGCATTGGGTGGGCCCCTGGGAAGTGGACCTACAATAATCCCGTCATTGGGCTAACTCACAGCCATCCTAATCCCTGTATGAATGTCTAGGTTATCAGCCATTTGTCATTTGGGGTGTAATATTGTCATAATGGAAGACTCCCCGATATTAGAGGACCACATCAAAGGCAGGCCTTAGTTTAGGTAAAAGCCAATTTTTGTCAGGATGTTCAAGAGGCCAGGCTCCCTAGGGAGAGAAATGAGGGCAGAGCCAGGCATGCCAGGAACTTTTTTTTGAGGGTGTGGAAGTCTAGGGGTCAGCCATAAGGTGAGGCAGGGGGTCTGGCAGCTGCGCCTGTCTCCAGCAGAGTCACTTCTGGATCTCCCTCAGTCTTCAGTTGATGGTAATGAACTTCAACTGGCTTCTTAATGGCAGCATCAATCTGGTTCTTAACAAAACATGTGAGATGGTTAAAGGCCCAAGGGCCAAAAGACAAAAGCAATAAAATACCAACAAAAGGTCCTAATAAACTAGGCAATAGGGTAGTAAGCCAAGGTGAAGTAGAGAACCAATTTTGATACCATGATTCTTGTTGTTCTCTGTCTCTTTTTCTTTCCTCTAAACTCTTTTTGACCTTGTCCAGGCTATTTTGGACAAGGCCTGTCTTATCATAGTAAAAGCAACATTCTTCTCTGAGGGCTACGCAGAGACCCCCTTCCTTAATGAAGACAAGGTCAAGTACTCTCCTGTTCTGTAACACCACCTCAGAAAGAGAAGCCACAGAGTCCTTAAGGTCTTGTAATCCTTCTCTCAAATTATTTAAATCTTTATCAGTGAGAGACTGAAGATGGGCATAATGATTATTGGAGGTGACTAGAGAAGCAATGCTTGTTCCTAAACCAACAGCGCTGATTCCTAATATGACAGACAACGTAAGGGCTGTCAGAGGCTCTCGCTTGGTCCTAAGAGAAGGACCTTGATCTAGAATATTAAGAAAAGACTCTGAATTGTGAATAAGAAAATGAGGAAGAATGCTAACAACTACACAATAATCTCTGGTCCTTAAAAATTCAAAATTGGAAATATATAATGTCAATCCAGTGGCACAGGCAAAATATGTACCATTGGATGCAATGGTATATAAAAAGGTATTATTTAAAATCAATATCTGATTGCAAATAGGGACCAAATCTTGGGGGGGAAGCATAGAGGGCCCCAAAAGGCAAAGTCCCATGCCCGAAATGGAACCACGAGTGAGACCTCCTTCAGGTGAAGTGGCCCATAATAACAAATTGCTATTATCAGAAAAGAAGTTAGGGGTAAAAATAGCTATTCCCTCATAAAAGGGGGAGTAGGTGAAAAACAAATCCAACATTCTCGATATTGATATTCACTTGTATTATGAATAGCTTCAAGGGAGGCATTTGCCAAAGAAATAATAAGGTCAGCAGAATTAGGAGGACCTGCAGGTATATTGGGCTGGAATTAGGCAACCTGGGGGGAGGTGGGGAGAGATAAAATGGCTGGAGCAATAGTTCCAGGCCTGGTGATGGGCTTGGCTGGTAGCCGAGGGTGCTGTAGGGCAGAATTAGGGCCCACAGCAGCAACATTTTTATTAGGGATACTCTTAAGGAGCTTAATTCTAAAAATGAGTCCCGGGTCTGAGCAGGTGAGTGAAAAGGTTGAGCATTCTCTTAGATGTAAATCCATTCATACCCTTGGCCTGTCCAGTCTTTACTCTTTCCTATATCCGTAAAGGATATAAGAAGAGGGACACACCATTTGAATGCACACCAGGATTTAAATGGTTGGGCGGTCTTAATTCCTAGTTTATCCTGTAAATATGTATGTAGAAACTTTCTCCTTAAAGTGATATAATCCCAGGAAGAATGAGGTCTCCAATATGCATCTCCTGTGGTTTCACAGCCCCAAGATGCACAATAATAATCAGAGCTATAGCCACATTTATAATTTTGAGAGCGATCACGGTGAGTAGGCCCAGGGCATACATAAAGGCCAGATGGATCATTGGCCAAGGAGACTCTCCTATCAAAGGAATTACATCCTATAAGGTGGCCATCATAATTGGGGTTGGGTGCATCAACAGGCTGACTTTGGGGCCAATAATGAGAGGGAGGTCCCCCAATCTGCACTGGCTCCCTGGGCAAGAGCACAAAGATCCACCTCCAAAGAGGGCCATGAAGGCTGGGTTCCAAGTGAAGACCTAGAATTAACAATGTCTCCCGCTTGATTTATTATGACCCAAGTAAAGTTATAAATCTGATATGGGGAGTGTTGGGATTTAATATTCACAGTTGGATAAATCTGAAGTACGAGCAGGAGGAGTAGGACAAATAAGGTGACTGGATGCATCTTTTTGAAAGGAAGCACAGTTAAGAACCATTCTCAGGGAGTATCCCTGGGGTAGAGTTAGCGAACTTTACCAGTCTTTCTGATAGCCATCTGGCGTTTTGTTCCTTTGAAACATATATGCACGCATGTCCCTTCCCCCAGATAAAGACTGGGTCAGGACCATTCCACTTATATGTCAACGGATCTTTCCACATGACTTTGGCATAGGAGTCTGCTGTAGTAGGATGCCAGAACCTATCTGCTGCAGACTTTCCTTTTTCATCAAGGGTCAAAAAATTGAGAACAAATAGTGCATTATTTAACAAAATTTTATGATTCCCCTTTTGTGGGTATAAAATGCCCCCTGAATGTTGTAATTTTAAGAGCATGTTCTTTAAGGTCTGATGTGCCCTTTCTACAATGCCTTGTCCTTGGGGGTTATATGGAATACCAGTGACATGTTTAATATTAAGCTGGGCACAGAACTGTTTAAAGGAGATGCTGGTATTATGGACAGCCTCAAAAAAAAGCATTTACCAAGGAAATAATGAGGTCAGCAGAACTAAAATATCAAAAGCCATAATGGGACAAGCTAACAATGAGCAAACGATCATCTTAAAATGTTTGCCACAGATTACTATATAATCTGTAACAAGTGTGTCTCATTAGTAAGGCTATGATGGACGTGATTTTAGGAAAATTTTTTGTTATTAATATATTCTTCTCATTATTATTATTATTATTAATATCACCAAGCAATATCATTTCCCTTTATAGCAGATCTCTATAGATCTATGAAAATGTACTGTCTTATAGTGATACTATATAGGCAAATAAATAACTTTTTAAATCTTAATAATAACTATAAAAATTCTTAAAATTATATCAATAATTATTAATTATTTTTATTATTGATATATTTATTATTATTATTATTATATTAATATAACCAAATAATAGCACTCTCCTTTGTATGAGATCTCTGTAGATCCACAAAGATGTACTATCTTATAATAATATTATATAGGCAAATAAATGACTTCTTAAATCTTAGTGATGACCCTATAAAAATTTCTAAAATTATATCAATAATTATTAAGCTCTTTTATAACAAAACTGTTATTAAATCTCTCAAACATAATTAAACTATAATAAAATTCTATCA
>NW_023046113.1:71368-74110 GCF_011762505.2 Arvicanthis niloticus
TTTTTATTATGACCCAAGTAAAATTATAAAATCTGGTTTATGGGGAATGCTGGGGTTGGATACTCACATTTGCGATAAATCTGAAGTGTTGAGCAGGAGCGGAGGAGGAGGAGCAAGGCAACTGGATGCATTTTTCTGAAAGGAAGCACAGTTTAAGAACCATTCTCAGCGGGTTATCCCTGGGCTAGAGTTAGCCAACTTCACCAGTCTTTCTGATAGCCATCTGGCGTTTTGTTCCTTGGAATCATATATACACATGTGTCCTTTTCCCCAGATAGGACTATATCAGGACCATTCACTTATATGTCAATGGATCTTTTCCACATGACTTTGGCATAGGAGTCTGCTGTACGTAGGGTGCCAGATCTGTCCTGCTGCAGACTTTCCTTTTTCATCAAGGGTCAAAAAATTGAGAATGAAATTGCATGTTTAACAAGATATTTATGATTCCTCTTTTTGGGGGTATAAAATGCCCCCTTGAATGTTGTAAGTTAAGGCATGTTCTTAAGGTCTGATGTGCCCTTTCTACAATGCCCTGTCCTTGGGTTTTATATGCGGATACCAGTAACATGTTTAATATTAAGCTGGGCACAGAACTGTTTGAAGGAGGTGCTGGTATATTCAGGGCCGTTATCAGTCTTAAGTATCTTAGGTATGGGCATAAATGCACAAGGCAAAAAAAATCACATGACTAAGAACATTTTTGGTAGCCTCACCAGATTGTAGTGAGGCGCAAAGGAAAACCACTGAAGGTATCAATAGAAAACCTGTATATATTTAAGCTTACCAAAAGGGGCAAAAATTGAGTAACATCCATTTGCCATCTCTCCTGAGTTGAGGCCATGACGGCTTCACCCCTCAAATGTAACTCAGGTAGGAGGGTAAGACATCCCTGGCATTGACCACACTATCTGGTGTGCCTGTTCTCTGGTAATAGAGAAATCTGTCAGAGGGTCTGGGCATTTAGATGATGTAATTGGAGGGATTTTGTTGCCTGTTTGTACAGGATCAGAAGGCAGGGCCAAGGTTGCCAAGGTAAATGGAGACCCTCGGGTGGCCCTATCAATGAGGTCCATTTTCCTCGCTTAGGGGTCCAGGAAGACCAAAGTGGGCACGTATGTGACCCAAAAATAATGGATGGGATCTATCTAAAATTATCTCCTGAAGCGTCAGAAAAGAGGGAGGGAAGCATTGGTAGACGGCTCTTGTAAAGGGAACAGCCTCTAACAGCAGGCACTGATTGAGCCACATATGGCACTGTCAGATAAAAGATTAAAGGACACAATCTGGGAAAGTCTTAAAAGACTTGAATAACATGAACAACCAATTCTACCAACTGTGCTGAGGAAAATTTGGTCTGAAACTTAGAGACCTGTCCAACTATATTAAAGGCTGCAACCCCAGAGGAGGATCCATCTGAAAAATCAGTGGTGCTTGAGGAATGGTGATTTTATAGTCACTTTAGGAAGACCACCGCTTAGTGTTCAAGGAACTGGATAAGTTTGTCAGAGGGAAGAGTGTTTCTATCTTTCCTGAAATGAAATACAGTTAATAGCCCATCATCTGAGGTCTGAAGTAGCCACCGAACTTGAGCAGGCATCATAGGGAATGCTGACAAGGTCAGAGGTCTCTACCAAAGAGCTTCAGGGGAGGTCTTCTTCCCATCCTTATGATCTGTGCCACCAAGGCAGGATAAACAGTAGCACTTTAGGAGGGGTGGCAGGCAAATGAAGCCAATACAAAGGTTTAGTCTGTTACAAACAATCCCATGGGGGCAAACATGGTGGAAGAACCAAAGCCATAAGGGGGAGGTTGGAGATTAATAGGTAAGAGTCTGTTGTTGAATGGCCTTTCTCCATGAGCTTAAGGCGAAGGTGGCCTCATGGGTTAAGGCATGGGGAGAGGAGGGGTCAGAATCTCCTCGAAGAATATCAAATAGAGGCTTAAGTTCTCCAGTTGTTAATTTTAGATAGGGGCACGACCAATTTATGTCTCCCAAGAGACTTTGAAAGTCATTAATTGTTTGTAAGGAATCTTTTCTAAGTTCAATTTTTTGAAGAGAACCTTAGAGGGGTGAAAGCTCAAAACCCCAAGAATAAATGTGGGGGCTGTAGCTGGATCTTCTCGGGGGCAATCTGCAGCCGCAGGACTTGGAGGGCAGTTACCACTCTTGCCCCACCCTGGGCAAGGTTGGTCTCGGTCAGGGCTAGCCAGAAGAATGTCATCCATATAATGGACAATATAGAACTCAGTATTTAAGGCGAAAAGGGTCAATGGCCTGGGCCACAAACTTTTTTGGGGGGTTATTGGGCCTGCCTTGAGGCAGGACCCTCACTGAATCATGGAGATGGCCCCAATGACAATTAACAACAGGAAGGCTATAGGCAAAACGTTTACAATCCTCTGGGGGTGTAAGGGGATGCAGAAAAAACAATCTTTCAAATCAATAACCATCTTATTGTAACTATTTAGGTATTGCCACAGGGGAGGGGAGCCAGGCTGGAGGGCTCCCATTGGGACCATATCTTATTAATTCTCTGAGGGTCCTGGAGCAAGTCTCCATCTGCCACCCTTTCTTTTGTATCACAAAATGGGTGTATTCCAAGGGGAGATGGAGGTTTCAATGTGGCCACATCTAATTTGTTCCTGCACCAACTGCATGGCCGCTCTTAAAGTTTATGTTGAGGAAGGGACCATGAATCGAACTAGACAGGGGAATCTGAACTTCCAGGTGATCTTATC